>NC_059361.1:290000-347500 GCF_019703515.2 Myxocyprinus asiaticus | reverse complement strand
TCAGTGAATAAGGACTGAAATTTCAATCTGTCCCTCACACAAAGCTATCGTATGACCTCAGAAGACTTGGAATATAGAGCACATTGGGCCTCATTCATGAAACACGAGCAGAACTCATTTTTGTGTTAATCGTTCATAAAGCCGTTCTGATGTTAATTCTCAGATTCATGAAAGTTTTTGTATTTTCAAAACGAAATCTGGTCCTGACCACGTGTAAATCATGTGTAAGACATCACATGTTTTGTGTTCTTTCAGGCAAACTGACACGACTACATTTTGATAGAAGTGAAATTAAATAAGTAATTAATTGACTAATAATGAAATGAGTGAAATGAACCTTAAAAAAATAGCATAAATTAGTAAACAAATACAAAATAAAAACACAACCTTTTTTTTCCTTTTTTTTTTAAAGCAAAGCCTGTACTTATTTAGAAACGTTTCTTTGATGCTTGCATTTATTTATTTTTTCAAAATATTTTTTTTTCCAACTCCGCTTATCGTTTTTCCAGCAGAAGTGCTTGACATGGGGTGAAAAGTTCATGGAAAGTTTGATATTCTTGAAAACATGAGTGCCCTCTGACGTGACTGGTTGGACAGTTTTTGTTTTTGATATGAATTCTATAATTTAGGTTTCATAATTCAATAGGCATCAGTAAATCTCGTTTGGTTGATAACATACGGTTAATGCTAATGCTGTTAAATCTATAAATGAACACATCCTGGACCGGTCTATACTAGGGCTGGGTATTGATGCAGATTTCCCGATTCAATTCCGATTCACAAGCTTTGGATTTCGATTCGATATCGATTCATATGGGTTTATTTCAGTTATAATTTTCCTTTTGTTTACATATGAAAGAAATTCTCTCCCAGCTAATGCTGTGAATTACACTGGGGACCTTCTAACTAGGTACATTATGAAAATATATTTTTTTCTAATTTTATTTTATATATTTTTCATCATTTTGGTCACATTTTGGCTTTTTAAAAATGAACAAATCAATGTGTTATTTTCTGTAACATATTTATTGTTTAATTGCATAATTTGTACTATTTACAAGTATTTACATTCCACTGAATGCGTGCTGAAACCGGTTCTGTCTCGGCAGTTCTGTAAAGAGTGTAAGAGAGGACTCGAGAGACATTATTCAGTGACATGGATCCGTGGATCTCATCTTTGGACTCACAGAACGAGTTAAACCAAACTTTTACTCTCAACACGCAGTAAAAGTATCTCACTGCTGAACGCTTCACGATTAAACTACACAATCACTGCTGAGTGAAATCTAAACATGCGATGACAGTAAGTCTTCACTTTCTTTCAGACACTATTGTGTTTGATAAATTAGAATTTAAGATGTGAATGCACTTCATTCATACAAATGATTTAATTACTGTTCTGCATAGATGTTAACAGCAGTCTGATGCCTTCCTTATATGGTGTTTTCATGGGCATGGATTATGATAATTGTGAATGAACGTGCACACGCCCCCTATTTACAAATGTTAGGAATTCATTAACATGCACACATTTTACTAACAAATCTGGGGAGTACACAGCGTTTGTGAAACTGACGGAAAGTTTTCGGGAAGGTCCGTTTAACGCACAGATTACTTTGAATTTACTCATTTATGAAAGTTTCATGAATGAGGCCCATTGTGTGAACTACTTTTGTAATACCTTTTTTTAATGTTTAAAAACTTCAGTCCACATTAATGCAGTTGTATGGAAAAGAGCGACCAGTACATGTGTCACAATATCTCCTATTGTCTTCCACAGAAGTGATGCCGGTATGGAATGAGTAATGAGTAAATATTAAAAAGGAAGTCTCTATATAAATGATGAATTTGCCCTCTTGTCTAATGGGTTGTTTTTTTCTTGATCTGTTTACAACAACTCAAAGTAGATTGAGATCTCAGGAGTTCTTGAGTGTGTCAGAAGTGTGCTGATGTATCATGTCTGTAGATGAAGAAGATGAGAGTCGTGAACTCGTGATCAATGTCGTTTTTGTAATCACGGCTCCTCTGTGTATGGCGCCATATAAAGAGCTGCAGGCAGAGATTTATTTCTAGATCTATTATTGAAAAACGTTTATTGAATTGTCAAGCTGGTTTCTAAATATCAACACTGATTCTTCTTTCTTTTCTTTTAATTTCTCTGTTCTGTGCATGTTTTCCTCACATGTCTGTCTGTAATAGTTTAGTTTTTTTTAGCCTCCATCTCTCCTACCAAACAGAGTATGCAATTACTTATTTGACGAACCAGATTATAGATGAAACAGACACAAGTTTAATTCGACTTCTGCAACAGCGCTCCTTCACCATGACAATAATTGTGTTTTGAGGGATGTGACATTATAAAGATGGAAACACCATCCTTAACAGGATGAACCCTTAGAAGGCAGCTGTCTATGTAGACTCACTATGTGTTGTTTTGTGAGTCCACTTCTGGGACACATCTGTGCTTAGACAAAGGTAAAGTGTTCAGTGTGCACAGATGGAAGCGGTCAGTGTTTTACAGTCAAGAAGTGACATTTGTGTTTGTTTGATGGCCAGTTAGAGTACATTAGAGACCGGGGCTAGTTGTCACAAGGACTGCATGTCAGTTACAGTGAGATTTGGAGTAAAAAATGCAGTTAGGAATTTAGGAAAAGGTTGAGCGGGAGACACACAGAGAGAGAGAGAGAGAGAGAGGAGAGAAAAACTTGCTCGCCGGTCCTCGGACATGCTGTCGTCTGGTCCTCAACCACTCCTCCACCCTCTGGCAGATGACAGCTCACTCCTCCCCTGGCGGACGGAACAGCTCCTCCCCTTCTCAGAGGATGGCAATGGTTCCTCTGACTCTCAGCGGCTGGAAGCGACCCCTCTGTCCCCAGACAGGGTTTCGGCACCAATGTAACTGGGTAAAGGTGGGCAAGAAGGAGGCGGGAACTGGCTGAGCAGCCAACAAAACTTTTAATGACAAACTCAGCTTAAACTGTTCCTGTGCCTGGCTGTTCTGGTGCTCAGTGTTCTGTAGCACCAGACAGGGGGCAACAGTTTGAAAAGGAAGTGTGCTGGGTGAATGGGGCCGAGAGTGAGTTTACCAGCCCTTTTCGTCACTCTGGATGTATACAGTTCTAGCAGGGTGGGTAGGGGAGTGCCAATAATCCACTCAGCAGTCCGGACTATCCTTTGAAGTCTTTTGATGTCTGACTTGGATGCTGAACCAAACCAGACAGTTATTGAAGTGCAGAGGACAGACTCAATGACTGCTGAGTAGAACTGTATCAGCAGCGCCTGTGGCAGGTTGAACTTCTTTAGCTGGCGAAGGAAGTACAACCTCTGCTGGGCCTTTTTCACAATGGAGTCAATGTGGGTCTCCCACTTCAGGTCCTGTGAGATGGTAGTGCCCAGGAACCTGAATGACTCCACTGCTGCCACAGTGCTGTTTAGAATGGTGAGGGGGGTCAGTGTTGGGGTGTTCCTCCTAAAGTCCACAATCATCTCCACTGTTTTGAGCGTGTTCAGCTCAAGGTTGTTTTGACTGCACCAGACAGCCAGCTGTTCAACCTCCCTTCTGTATGCAGACTCATCGTAATCTCGGATGAGGCCGATAACAGTGGTGTCGTCTGCAAACTTCAGGAGCTTGACAGAGGGGTCCTTGGCGATGTAGTCATTTGTGTACAGGGAAAAGAGTAGTGGGGAGAACACACATCTCTGGGGGGCACCAGTGCTGATTGTACAGGTGCTAGAGGTGAGTTTCCCCTGTCTCACAAGCTGCTGCCAGTCCGTCAGAAAGCTGGTAATCCACTGACAGATAGAGCCGGGAACAGAGAGTAGGGTTAATTTTGTCCATAGGAGAACGGGGTTGACCTCAGCAAGTACTGATGCTGACTATCACCCCTGGAGTTGTGAGTTCGAATCCAGGGTGTGCTGAGTGACACCAGCCACGTCTCCTAAGCAACCAAATTTGCCCGGTTGCTAGGGAGGGTAGAGTAATGTGGTTCTCGCTCTCGGTGGGGCGTGTGGTGAGTTGTGCATGGATGCCGCGGAGAACAGCGTGAAGCCTCCACACGCGCTATGTCTTTGCGGTAACGTGCTCAACAAGCCACGCAATAAGATGCGCGGATTGACGGTCTCAGACGCGAAGGCAACTGAGACTCGTCCTCCACCACCCGGATTGAGGCGAGTCACTACGCCACCACGAGGACTTAGAGCACATTGGGAATTGGGCATTCCAAAAAAAATGGGGAGAATATAATTATAATTTGTTTTATTCAGTGTTTTTAAGGCTTGTCGCAAGATTGTTCAAATGACAATTAATAGAAGAATCTATATATTTTTCTCTAGCACTGCTGTTGAGTTCTGTGTTTTTCTTCAGTCGGTCTGTTCCGCTCGACCTCTGTATCCTGCCGTTTAATGACTCCTCTGAGATCTGCCGTTCATGAGCTCTTCAACATACAGCAACAGCCAGAAACATGCTTGACATCAAAACACCCAGAGATCTTAGATAGATTTATCATCATAACAGATTAAATGTCCTGACTTTACTTGTTTTAATTATATGTGATCAAGACAATATTGTAATTCATCTTATTGCTCATTCATGATGGATGTTTATTGCACACATCATGTGTTCAGTCAGTAAACTTCTACAGATGTCACAGGAACTGACAGACACAAACAGTTAACTTGATTTTGTCCCAGACTTTTATCGTTGACTGATTAATAGTTCTCACAGACATGGAAACTTCTTTGTACTGCACTAAAAAGAATCCAGTGATGGTATCTGAGAACATGTTTTTAGAAAGCTCTCACCGTTGTGGTTGAAGTGGTTGTGCGATTGATTAATTATATTCTGACTTTGATGTTAAATGGGAATAAATGCTTACAAGCTCCAAATATGGCAAAAATAAGCCAAAAAAACTTGTGCGTCCATATTCACTCTCATTGTATGGAAATGAGCGACGTAAACATTCTGCCTGAGAGTTACAAAAGGTTTGGAATGACATGAGTGTGAGAAAATTATTTTTGTGTGAACTATCCCTGTAATACTGATTGTTGAGGTCCGTGTTTAGAGGAAGTCATAAAATTGCTTGACTGTGTTTCTTCATCCAAAATCAACTTGCTGAACACTGCAGCGGCTCTACAGGGAACTCTACAATATATTTCCTCTCTTACTTAAAGTGTAACATATTCCATAAAGGAAATAATTTCCATGCTGGTGTTTAATAATGCTGTTGTATTATGATGGATGGACGAGAGCAGATCTTGTTTATTTGTTGAAGTGTGTAAGAGTCGGTGTGGAGACATAGATGAATGCAGCATTCCCTCGTATGATGACATCAAGTTGAATGTGCTGACCAGCTGTGACGCTGCGTTTATTATTCTGGGCTCTCAAATCACTCTACATTTGACCAAGAGGTTTATAGGGTTCGTTCACCCAAAAATGAACATTCTGTCATCATTTATGCACCCTCATGTCGTTCCAAACCAGTATGACTGTTTTTCTTCAGAACACAAAAGCAGATGTCAGGCCAAACGTTTTGATTGGCCACACTCCCGAGCTTGTTTGCTGATGCATGTGGCTGATTCTTGTTAACCGTTGCAGGACTCTGAAGAATTGATGTCACATTGAAACAGTAATAATGTACGTTCATTTTGTGCATATTGAATAACTGTTAAGACTCCAACAAGCTGCTCATGAAGGTTGTTTGTATTTCCACTCTAGTGTTTAGTTTTCACTTCTCAATTTACTTACTGATGGATGCTTAAGTCTTTCCCTTTATTTTCATTTCAAATTAAAGCAGTTTGAAATCTTTGACATGTCAGTCAATCGTTGCTTTGGTTCGCAGACAAAACCTGTAACGGACTAGAGCTAAAGAAAATCCAAAACCATCCAGAAAAACAAAACCTCGGATTAACCCTCTAATATGATTGATATTATGACTTGTCTTACTAACATCACATCTCAGTTTCATTTTAAAACTAGCTGGGTTTCCATCCAACTATTTTTATGCACATTTTGAAATTGCACGTAAGAAATCCTAAATGGGAACGCTTGATATGTGAAAAATTCAATTCTCATAATTCACTTTAAATGTAATGCGTTAGGCAGAGGTGGATTTTATAAAGTTTCGCTTTAGTTAAAACGTGCATTAAGGTGATGAAACAGTTTCTTCACAAAACGATGGCGTCTTGACCATCCGTGCACATTACGAGTGTGCGATAGCTTGAAGTGACGGGCCCAACAAAAGGTCCGACCTTGGCACACAATTCTTTGAACATTTCCTTTGACGTTCAGAAGTGTCTAACCCACAGCTGGTCGCTAAAGTGGGTCCTCACAATCTGCTTGAGCAGTTTTGAGAGTGGTCGCTCCCAAGTGTACAGAGGCTGGCGGAGTGTGGGCATCGCAGCCATTTCAGCCCTCATTATATCAGATATTACATTATTCTGCAGCGTCTCCTGACAACATTTAATAAAACGAGGTACAATTACTCCAATCCTGTAAATAAAACTCTCCCCAAAGCAAGGAGGTCAATTAGCTACTCCATCAAGACAAGGCACATGATGTAGTGCATGGAAACACACAACGATTCGTGTTTTCTTTAGTCCAATTTTTTTAAATGCGCTTAAAAAATGTTAAACATTTTGATGGAAACCCAGCTACTGTCAAAGTATTGTTTATGTTGTTTTGAGATATCAATATTATAGTTTGAATAATGCCATATTTTTGCCTTGTCATATGCTGCCATGCTTTATTTCAAAGGAAGATTTTTTTTGTTCAAGTAACAATGTGGCTGTTTCTGAAATCGTGTACTGCATTTGATAAAGGATGCACTTCTCAGCAGGTATACAAGTGTGTTCTTTAGGTATGCATGCAAGTAGTATGAATAGATTCCGAACGTACTAAAAACACATCTTTTCCATGAGCACTTATACCGTTCACTCATAAATATAAAAAAAACTCTTGTTGCATTTTAATCTGTCTTGAATGCTATTCTGATGCTAGTGAAACTTTGTAATGCAGCACTTTTCATACCGCTGTCTCCTTAAGATGATTCACTTATGTGTTCCTCTTTCGTAATTCGCTCTGGATAAAAGCGTCTGCCAAATGAATAAATGTAAATGTAAATGTACTTCATCTGGGAATGTTGGCATTGTCCCATGACCCAAATATATCATATAGCGTAAGAACAACAACCGCAGAAATATCTACTCTGATTTTGTTAAGCAAGCACCATTTAACCACAAGGAAAAACGTACTTGGTACATATACTGTATATATATATATATATCACTTATAGTTAAAAAGAGAAGTCCGACTCACGGCTTTCCGTCCAGTGTTTTGAACATAACATCTCTTCTGCTCCCGTGGCATTATGGGAATCTAATGTGTTTAGTCGATCTGGACTTCAAAATCTCATCAGATGTAGTAGTCAACCTGGTTTTTCTCACCTACTGTTTTATGAATATTGATGATTCGGACTAGGGCTGCCCCCTAATAGTCGACCAAACGTTAGTCGATGAGAAGAGTCTTGGTCGACCAAGTTTTGATTGGTCAGTTGGTCGCAGAAAAAAAAAAAACTCCACAGGAAACCGACGAACACCGGTATTGCCGCTGGTTGGACGCTAGGTGGTGCTATGTGGTAATTTTCGTTAAGCAGGGTTAGGGTTAAGCCTACACAATAAAGCAAGACACCTTGATTTCAAACTTTGAACTTTATTTTTTATTTATTTTAACAAAAAAATCAAATTAAACTGGAAAGAACATAAGTGCAATTAAAATGTGTGTTGTTCAACTTTTTGAAAGATGGTTTTACAACAGTTGTCAACATCTCTCTGGCAAAAACTTCATCTGGGCATTCTCTACCGGACGGGAATTTCGTTGTCCAGGAAAATACATCATGTGTGTGAATACATTAGTTTTGTTCCCTCCTTCACGAGATAATCTTCCATTTACCGTCAGACAAGTGTCCGTCTAAACATGCAGGCGGAAAATTACTTACACAAATGAAGACATAAAAACAATTATAAATCACTGAAATATAACTCATGGTTGGAGGTGTTTTTGTATTATTTTATGATTAATCACAGATGTATAGGCTGCAGAGTTGCGTTCACAATGAACTGTTCTGTGGAAATAAAGTGAACTGAACTCAAAGCACCTCATGAGATGAGATATCTGAGGTCATTTACAGCACTCGTAGACGATACTGTTCTTGCAAAAAATGTTCAGTAGACTGAAATAAAGAAAGAGTGAGAACCTTTTACATGCGTGTTCCACGAGACTGCACCCCTCCGTATCAGTGTGTCATACATGCACATAGACGCTTTTCTGTCATCTGTTCTTAATAATATAATAAAGTGTGTTTATTGAAGCACGTGTCTATGTGTCTATGTGTCTAATTATTTGTAATATTAATTTGATAATAATAATAATAATAGCCTAATAATAATAATAATAATAATAATTTAATACATGGGAAAACGAGCCAAATATCGTCTTTGCATCGTCAAAGGCATCAGCTATCGATCACTCTGACCATCATCGATCCCCGAGATCATCGTCTGTCGGCACAATCCTAATGTGCATTTCTCTCTATAAATTAACAACATGTTCAAGTTATTAAATTAATATCATGAACGTGCGACTAGTTGACTAATGGCTTAAATTAACGACTACTAGTCGATAGATGGTCGGTGGCAACCCTGATTCGGACATACCACTGGTGTACTGTTTTTGGCATACTATATAGTAGGGAAGTATGGATATTCAGACGTAGCTTCATTTTTCGTGATTTGCGTAGCACCAAATAATAATAAAAAACCCTGTAAAAACACCATAGAACAGTGATGTCACTGGTTCACGCAGGTTCATGTTCCTGTCAGTTCTCTCATCTACGGTGTGTTCTCCTGCTCTTTGTGTTTTTCAGAAGAAGAATCTGCCGCTGCTGTCGAGTGTGTTTGTGTTGGGCTGTTGGGGAATCTTTCTTCTGGCCGGTCGTCTCTACTGGATGGGCAACAAACCTCCAAACTTCTCCAACTCTGACAATCCTGCAGCAGACTGCCCCTGTTTCCTGTCCAGAACTCTCACCTTCTTCTACCTGCCAGCCATGAACATTTGGCTGCTCCTCTGCCCTGTCATGCTGAGTTTTGATTGGTCGATGGATGCTCTGCCACTTGTGAGGAGCGTTGCTGATTGGAGGAACCTCCACACCGTTGCCTTCTACGGCTCGCTGCTGGCGCTGGCGTGGTTCGGTCTCCGCAGCAGCTCAACCAAAGGCAAGGAGACCAACGGGAAAGTCCATCATGTAGCAAACGGGAAATCCACGAACGGACACGGCTGTAGCTCTGATCATGAACACTCGACACTTTATTCAAACGGAACTAATGGTACTGTAAAACACCATGTGTCGTCTTTACCCACCACTGAGAGTCTGGTGCTGTTCTCATTGGGTCTGCTGGTCGTTCCCTTCATCCCAGCCACCAACCTCTTCTTCTACGTGGGCTTTGTGGTGGCCGAGCGAGTGCTATACATCCCCAGTATGGGCTTCTGTCTGCTGGTAGCGGTGGGGATGAGATCTTTATTTGTCAGACTGAGAAGGAAGTCCTCCAGAACACTCCTGATGGGCTCCTGTGCTGCTCTGGTGCTTCTCTTTGGGATGAAGACGGTTCTGAGGAATCATGACTGGCACAACGAGGAGATGTTGTACAGGTCAGGGATATCTGTGAACCCTGCGAAAGGTAATTCGACAAACTCTCATTCAAACATTCAACCTCACACTCAATGTCTTGTGTACATGAGTGGTTTACAGCACTGAACACTGTGGCTGGGCAATATATGGAATATATATATGATATATACAGTATATGTATATATTTACGATAGATAAGCAGTGCTTTTAAAAGCAATATAAAATGAAGCAACACTGTGAATTATGCATTGATTTCAGTGCACTTTTATTTAGCCTTTAAGTTTCCTAAAGAGTACGTCATTGGACTAGTTTTGCAGTTCTGTATGTGAGTGTTAAGATATAAGTTTGAAATTTTGTTTAGTAGGTTTAAATTTTAGTAGCAAAAACAGCATTAGAGTTAAATCGTTTCCTTGAATCAGTTCAAACTATTTCAGTGAATCAATTCAAAGCCTAATTCAATTATTAATTTGCATAATCTCTCAAAAATAGCCATGGATGTCTCTGTGTGACATGTTTCTCATTTAAAATAATATTGTTACACTTTACAATAGTTCTATTCATTAACATTAGATAATGTGTTAGGTATTATAAACTAACAATGCACAATATATTTTTACAGCATTTATCAATCTTTATTAATGCTAGTTAGAGGTCTGCATGGGCCTTAACATGAAACATGAACCCGTGGCCCGTGGCCCGTGGCCCGACCCAACACGGCCCGAAAGATACCGTCAGATTTTAAGCCCGAACCTGAAATCGCTCACTGTCTTTATAATTTCTTCTCATAGCAAGTACTGTTGCAATAGGCTGTATTTTTCATAAGCATATAGGCAACATTCGTAACAGTGCTGAATCAGTAAACATACACAGTTTTAAGAAGGCACAGCAGCCCCTCTGTACACTAGAGCAGAAGGGGAAAAACTTACTGTTTATCAGTGCTAAAACTTCACTTAGTGCAGAACAATCTGGAATAATATGAAACAATGCAACAGTCCCCTCTATGCAGCCTGAACTTTTTCAGAATGTTGAATCTTTGTGACACCAGCGCTACAAAAAATCTAGACGCAGCGCAAATAATTAAACAGAACACAAGTGTCTTGACATGCATTTTTGAAAATTTGAAGTTCTTTTTAACTTGTCACTGTGTCTAAAACGTGCCAGTCCTGTGTGAGACGCTACAGAAACAGCGAGATGTGGTGCAACAGTCAAAGACAATCGTCCAGCATGTGTTTACGTAGGAAAAGAATGGTGAAACAGAGCAGACGCATGCAAAAACACATTCGATGTGAACGGCCCCTAACTCGTCCGTCTGTGCATGTCTGTGCATGTCTGTGAGTGAGAGCACATGTGCGAAACTAGTTCGGTAGGCCTGTTTTTTTTTTATTAATTACAATCTCGAACCCGACCAGAACCCGAAGTCCTACTTGAAAAACTGACCCGAACCCGGCCCGGAACACGTCCGGTTCTTGGGTCCTGTCGGGCCCAGATCGGGTTGCAGACCTCTAGTGCCAGTTAATAAAAATTCATCGTTAGTTCATGTTAGTTCATAGTGCATTAAATAATGTTAACATTTAAGCTACAATATATTACTTTATGTTGGAATTAACATTAACTGTCATTGTTAGTTCATGTTAATTAATGGAACCTTATTGTAAAGTGACACCAAAATGTTTTAGTAAAATGTATGTTGGTAAGTATTACTATATATTGTTATTTTGATGCATATAAATTAGTGGTCTACCAATATATCGCAGAGGCTGATAAATCGGCCTATACTCTGAATTGTTTCATTATCGGCATCGGCCGATACATTTTCCAGTTTGGCCAATTAGTTTCTTACGCCACGAGGGAGCCGAGAATCACCTGCTTGCACTGTAGTTCCCTGTAACTTTAACTGTCTTGTCTAATGATAAAAATTGATAAAACTAGTATCAGGGGCCTGGGTATCTCAGCGAGTATTGATGCTGACTACCACACCTGGAGTCGCAAGTTCGAATCCAGGGTGTGCTGAGTGACTCCAGCCAGGTCTCCTAAGCAACCAATTGGTGCGGTTGCTAGGGAGGGTAGAGTCACATGGGGTAACCTCATCGTGGTCGCTATAATGTGGTTCTCGCTCTCGGTGGGGTGCGTGGTTAGTTGTGACATGGAGAATAGCATGAAACCTCCACATGCGCTACATCTCTGCGGTAACGTGCTCAACAAGTCATGTAATAAGATGTGCGGATTGACGGTCTCAGACGTGGAGGCAACTGAGATTTGTCCTCCGCCACCATGAGGACTTAGAGCGCATTGGGGATATCTCGTTTAAACAGATGTAATAAACCAACCTCACAAAATTTGAGCAGATTCAGCATCCTGTGGAGTGCTCATAAATCTTCCTCTGAAGCTCTTATTCTGTCAGCCTCTCCTCAACAGTTCCCTGTAACTTTTCTAATGATAAAAGGCAAATATCAATAAAACTTCCATTGTATACTGTCTGCAAATATGCAGATATCTCGATTAAACAGATGTCATTCACGAACCTCATGAAAATCCAGCGTTTTCTATCTTCCTGTCAGGTGCTCATAATATCTTCCTCTGAACTGAAACATGTTATTGGTCAGCCTAGATCAAAACTCAGTTCCTCTGATTGACGAAAGTTACATGATGGTCAGTCCATAACAATCCATGAAGGCAATCTGAGCCGTGTTAACTGAGAGCTGTCAGGAGATTGCTACTCACAAGCGTGTGAGAGAAACTACAAAGTAAAAGTCTTATTCACTATGCACTGTATATACAGTTGGTATGATTTAGTATTTTTTGAGTAAATGTGATTGTTAATGCACACATGCCATCTGTGGTTGCTGGACTACTATGTGTACTGTTATTTCCTTCTTCCTAATATATTAACAATTTCTTCATGTGCAAATAAATTACTAAAATTTGATGACTAAACAGAAATCTGAAGAAACTGCGATCTACTATTTAAAATACAATCTTATTTTTTTAAGATTCTTTTTTATAAAGTTAAAGTTTTGTGTGGAATTTTAAAGTAAATATAGCTAAATAAGAGGGGTTTTTGTTCTTTCTTTTTTTAACAATTGTATATGTTATTTACTATATTAAAAAGTGTGATATATCAGCATTATATATCGGCCTATCGGCCACCCTGCTCTCTGGATATCGGCATCAGCCATTAAAAAACCCTTATCTGTTGACCTAATATAAATACTAATTGTTAAATATTTTGGTCATTTGGTGAAGAACAGCAGTGTGGAAAACATGGAATTTTACTGTTTAGTTATTCCATGAAAATGCTACTTTTCAACAATGGCTGTTTGGTTGAAATGATGACAAATTAATTTCAGAGCAAATTATATATATATATATATATATATATATATATATATATATATATGTACACTGGCAGCCAAAAGTTTGGAATAATGTACAGATTTTGCTGTTTTGGAAGGAAATTGGTACTTTAATTCACCAAAGTGTCATTCAACTGATCACATTGTATAGTCAGGACATTACTGATGTAAAAAACAGCATTTTTGATCAAATCTAGACAGCTGCCATCACTCCAACACCTTATCCTTGAGTAATCATGCTAAATTGATCATTTGATACTAGAAAATCACTTGCCATTATATCAAACACAGCTGAAAGATATTTGGTTCATTAAATGAAGCTTAACATTGTCTTTGTGTTTGTTTTTGAGTTGCCACAGTATGTAATAGACTGGCATGTCTTAAGGTCAATATTAGGTCAAAAATGACAAAAAAGAAACAGCTTTCTCTAGAAACTCATCAGTCAATCATTGTTTTGAGGAATGAAGGCTATACAATGCTTGAAATTGCCAAAAACTGCAGAATTCATCCAAAGGTGTACACTACAGTCTTCAAAGACAAAGGACAACTGGCTCTAACAAGGACAGAAAGAGATGTGGAAGACCAGATGTACAACTAAACAAGAGGATAAGTACATCAGAGTCTCTAGTTTGAGAAATAGACGCCTCACATGTCCTCCGCTGACAGCTTCATTGAATTCTACCCGCTCAACACCAGTTTCATGTACAACAGTAAAGAGAAGACTCAGGGGTGCAGGCCTTATGGGAAGAATTGCAAAGAAAAAGCCACTTTTGAAACAGAAAAACAAAAAGAAAAGGTTAGAGTGGGCAAAGAAACACAGACATTGGACAACAGATAATTGGAAAAGAGTGTTCTGGATCTTAACCCCATTGAGCTTTTGTGGGATCAGCTAGACTGTAAGGTGTGTGAGAAGTGCCCGACAAGACAGTCACATCTATGGCAAGTGCTACAGGAAGTGTGGGGGTGAAATGTCACCTGAGTATCTGGACAAACTGACCGCTAGAATAACAAGGATCTGCAAAGGAGGATTTTTTGATGAGAACTCTTTGAAGTAGTTTAAGAAGTTCTGAAAAAAAATTTCATATTGTAATAGTAATTTTTCACGTTATTAATGTCCTGACCATACATTGTGATCAGCTGAATGTCACTTTGGTGAATAAAAGTATAAATTTCCATAAGAGCAAAATCTGTACATTATTCCAAATTTTTGGCTGCTAGTATATATATATATATATATATATATATATATATATATATATATATATATATATATATTATTATTATTATTATTATTTTTATTATTATTATTATATCGTCCAGCCCAGTTAAGCACTGCAGATTTGTGTAGGTGTATCATTCATTCTGAAATGCAGTTTTCCATGAACATATTATTACATAGTATTCCACAAAGACTATTATTATTATCATTATCAGACCACATGAGATTCAAGCTGTTGAGAGATTCTCAGTTCAGACTTTAATTCTTGTTTATTCAGCCGTCTTGTAGTACTTAGTCAAAGTCGAGTTGTTTTCCAACTATAACAGTCTTGTACTACAGAGATGGTCAGTGTTACTGGATGAGGGGAACGCCGGACATGTGTGATCATTTATTTCCACACAAATAAAAAAATGCCGGATGATCATAATCAAGAGTTCTGTTTTCTTATTATATAAGCAGTCATTGAGTCTGTCCTCTGCACTTCAGTAACTGTCTGGTATGGTTCAGCTATGAAATCAGACATCAGAAGAATACAAAGGACAGTTTGGACTGCTGAAAGGATTATTGGTTGCCCCCCCCCCCCCTTCAAGAAATGTACACTTCCAGAGTGAGGAAAAAGGCTGGAAAAATCACTCTGGACCCCACTCACCCTGCCCACTACCTTTTTGAACTGTTGCCTTCTGGCCGACGCTTCAGAGCTCTGGGGATTGAACCAGCAACCTTCTGATTACCAGTTATGTGCTTTAGCCCACTACGCCACCACCACACCACTCATAGGGGCAGTTAAAACTGCCCCATTGAGCAATACCTATGTGCAATACACAGCTTAATCTTTTTATATATTTATCCAACACATCCAACCTCTTCTGCCATTACATTCCCTTGCATCTGTATATAAGAGAAATGTATTTGTACATACTATATGTACAAATTATCATTCATTATCATCAAATTGTTATCAACTCAAAATCATTCATTATTATCTAATTGCATTCATTATCATCATAATGGCACCGCAAATGGCTGCCTCGGTATGGAGCGCTCCTATTGTGTTGTTGTTTTTGTTTGTTTGTGCTGTGTTTAGTAATCTTTTTCCAGTCAGTTTTACCAGAGACGAACTGCTGAACATTCAACAGCTTATACCAGACAATCATTTCCCGGTTTTTGAATATTCAGACGTTATGGTAGACATTTTAGTTGGAGGCGCAGCTGTGCTGTTCAAGAGATGCAGGCAAGGAAGATGAGCCGGTGCGCTGGTCAAACTCCGTCGGCGGGGCTTTCGAACAACGCTGCCGAGCATTCATCTTGCGAATCTCCGCTCTCTTCTTAACAAAACGGATGAACTACATCTCCTCACCCACACAAACAAGGACTTTTCAACCTCTGCTGCCTTGTGCTTCACAGAAACCTGGCTGAGTGAAGCCATTCCGGACAGCGCGTTACATCTGCCGGGATTTCAGCTGTTAAGAGCGGATCGCATCGCGGAGTTAGCGGGGAAAACGAGAGAAGCGGTGGAACATGCTTTTATATCAGTGAAAGTTGGTGTACAAATGTAACAACGTTAAAGAGGATGTGCTGTCCTAATTTGGAAGTGCTCTTTATTAACTGTAAGCCTTTCTACGCGCCGTGGGACTTTTCCTCTTTTATTCTGGTGAGTGTGTATATCGCACCAAACGTGTGTTTGAATGCCGCGCTACAACAGCTGGCCAAATCACAGACACGGAACAACAATACCCGGACTCAGTTATTATTATTCTTGGGGATTTTAACAAAGCAAATCTCACACGTGAACTGACCAAATACAAACAGCACATCACATGCCCCACCAGAGACAGGAACATACTGGATCATTGCTACACAACAATAAAGGATGCATATCGCTCTGTTCCTAGAGCAGCTTTGGGACTCTCTGATCACTGTCTGGTTCATCTTCTTCCAACCTACAGACAGAAATTAAAATCAACCAAGCCAGTAGTAAGGACTGTAAAGAGATGGACCAATGAAGCAGAGCTGGAACTACAAGCCTGCTTTAACTGCACTGATGGAGTGTTTTTGAGGCTGCAGCCACAGACCTGGACGAGCTCACAGATACTGTTACATCATATATCAGTTTCTGTGAGGATATGTGCATTCCTACTAGGACTTATTTAACATTTAACAACGACAAACCATGGTTTACAGCAGAGCTCAGGCAGCTTCGTCAGGCCAAAGAGGATGCTTACAGGGGTGGGGATAAAGTGTTGTACAATCAGGCCAGAATCACACTGAATAAGGGAATCAGAGTGGCTAAAAGAAGATACTATGAGAAGCTGAAAAACAAGTTTTCAGCTAACAACCCTGCATCAGTGTGGAGTGGCATGAAACAACTCACAAATTACAGGACTCCTGTCCCCAACCCTGTGGTGGACCAACAACTGGCTGACGACCTGAATGTGTTCTACTGTAGATTTGAAAGACCCAATCTCACACCCCACACCCACTCTGACCTTTACTTCACACAAACACCAACACCTCCTGCAACCCCCCTCCTGCTACTCAACCTGCACTTAAGATCTGTGAAGATGATGTGAGCCACGTCTTTCGGAAACAAAAGACAAGGAAGGCTTCAGGCCCAGATGGCGTCTCACCAGCGTGTCTTCGATCTTGTGCTAACCAGCTGGCCCCCATCTTCACACAGATCTTCAATAGATCACTGGAGCAGTGTGAAGTCCCATGCTGCTTCAAACGCTCAATCATTATTCCTGTCCCAAAGAAACCAAAAATCACAGGACTTAATGACTACAGACCTGTCGCCCTGACATCTGTGGTCATGAAATCATTTGAGAGACTGGTGTTGGCCCACCTGAAGAACATCACTGGACCCTTTCTAGATCCCCTTCAATTTGCTTATTGAGCAAACAGGTCTGTGGATGATGCAGTCAACATGAGATTGCATCATATCCTGCAACATCTGGACAGACATATGCAAGGATCCTTTTTGTGGACTTCAGTTCGGCTTTCAACACCATCATCCCAGCTATACTCCAGAATAAATTACACCAACTCTCTGTTCCCATGTCTATCTGTCAGTGGATTACCAGCTTTCTGACAGACAGGCAGCTGCTTGTGAGACTGGGGAAACTCACTTCTAGTACCTGTACAATCAGCACTGGTGCCCCCCAGGGATGTGTGCTCTCCCCACTACTCTTCTCCCTCTACACCAATGACTGCATCGCCAAGGACCCCTCTGTCAAGCTCCTGAAGTTTGCAGACGACACCACTGTCATCGGCTTCATCCGAGATGACGATGAGTCTGCATACAGAAGGGAGGTTGAACAGCTGGCTGTCTGGTGCAGTCATAACAACCTGGTGCTCAACATGCTCAAAATGGTGGAGATGATTGTGGACTTTAGGAGAAACACCTCAACACTGACCCCCCTCACCATTCTGAACAGCACTGTGGCAGCAGTGAAGTCATTCAGGTTCCTGGACACTACCATCTCACAGGACCTGAAGTGGGAGACACACATTGACTCCATTGTGAAAAAGGCCCAGCAGAGGTTGTACTTCCTTCACCAGTTGAGGAAATTCAACCTGCCACAGGTGCTGCTGATACAGTTCTACTCAGCAGTCATTGAGTCTGTCCTCTGCACTTCAATAACTGTCTGGTTTGGTTCAGCTATGAAATCAGACATCAGAAGACTACAGAGGACAGTTCGGACTGCTGAGAGGATTATGGTTGCCCCCTATTATTGTGTATTTCTATATATACTTATATTTCTATTCACTTTTTATCTTTATTCTATTTTTTTATTATTATTATCTCTGTCTTGTTGTTGTATTGTTTGTGCACTGGAAGCTTCTGTCACCAAGATACATTTCTTGTATGTGTAAGAATACTTAAATAAATCTCATTCTGATTCTGATATACTACACTCACTGTCGCATTTTTTCTCTTCTTCGTTTAGACATTTTGGGCTATTTCTCAAACACTTTATAAAACATTTACTGCATTTTTTTTCCCGTTATTTTTAGCAGTGTTTTTGACATTGTTGTTGAAACGTATGGAAGCTGATCGTATTAATTTCCTAAACATATTCCCTCTCCTTCTGTAGATTCCTGTCGTCTCTTCATTGTACTCAATAAAAGTGGCAAAAAAGCCAAAATAAAAATGCAATGTTTTTTTTTTTTTTTGCCGCATATGCCTTTTATGTGTACTAATTTCCAATAGCGGCAAGAATATTACTTTATTTAATTGCAAGATGTGCATGAACCATCTGATGCATTAGAATAATCTGTTCTGTTCTTCAGTTCCTCCAGTTTATCACTCGCTGGATTCATGCATCACATTCATTCAGTGTGTTGAGAAGAACCACTGAACTGTGACATGATCATCCCCTCTGATTGAATTTCATCTATTAAAGACGGATTCTTCATCTCTTTCAAATTGATTAGAATCATTAATCAGGCCAGACTCTTTCAGTTTGACTGTGTAATTACATGCTCATGGCAGTTTCTCTGTTCTGTGCATGTGGAGCGTCTCAGATTGCATTATTATAGTGTCATTTTACTTCATTTTGTTTTACTGTTTCTTTGTGCTTGTGCCTCTTGTAACCAGCATTAGCCTTTTACACATTTCAGCTTCGATATGAAAATGTGTTATTATTGATGTTGATGTTTATAGTTGATTATGTTTATTTGTCAGCATGGGGTAACCTGGGAAACGTCCTGAAGAACCAGGGGAAGGTGTTGGAGGCAGAGCGAGCGTACAGGAACGCTTTGTACTACCGCAGGAACATGGCTGACATGCTGTATAACCTGTGAGTGAACCAACTTCCTGTCTGCGGCAGACTCCATTGATCTGTCCGATTAAAGCTTTAGACTGGGACTGTCCCACAATTCATCTGTGACCCCCTCATTAACCCTCAACACTCTATGATCACTTTAATACATTATTCATATTCTGCACATATTTGGGCTGTTGGCATGTTTGAGTTATCTGTATAAAACAGAAGAGGCGGGAATATTTAGACACTTACTAATCGATTTGATTTCAAGGAGTCACGATTTGACTGCAAAACGATTCTTGATGCATCTTAGTTTCACAATAACAGCACAAAGAGCTCAAATATTTTGCAATAAAACAACGCTGGGGTGTTTAATGTTTTTAGATGTTAAAATACTCTCTCATGTACAGTTTAATATGTAGAAACAAATACAAGTAATAATTTGTAGGTTGATACTGTAAATATTGCAGCGCTATCAAAACATTGCTCTATTTGTTTGAGTATCCAAACTAGACCAAAAAAGCAATGCTCAACCAATGGCATGAGTTTAGGGTGGGACTATCTGTTTCTTTCCAGCCAATGGCTGTTGAGGTGAGAGTTCAAGAAATCTTTGAAAACTCATTCATTTTGTTTTTCCATTTAGTGACGTTAGTGGTGCAGAAATGACTCACTTCAGCTTTCAATTTCATTTGATATTGGGATGTAAATGTGAATATAATATCTCATGTGTCACTCTTTTTTAAACTGATTTTAATGAATTGTGTGCTAGTATTTTGTAACTGTTCCTTTGGTTTGCAGCGGTCTGCTGCTGCAGGAAAACAACAGATTCTCAGAGGCTCTTCATTACTATAAACTGGCCATCGGGAGCAGACCCACTCTGGCCTGTGAGTACAACAACGCTTTATCAATGTGTGTGTGTGCGTGTGTGTGTATGTGATCTCTAGCATTAAAGAAACTGATTATTCACCGTCACTCTGTTTACACTCTCATCAAGTAATGATTGATGTTTGATTCCATTTAACCCTTTAAGCCTGGATGGGCCCGCCATAAAAATATTAACAGCTACAGTCTTGACCAACACAAAATAGGTATAATTTGAAAGTTTAGAAGCTCTACTTTCCAATGCATGTAGACATTATCACCAAAATTAAACAAGTGCTTTGAAATATGCAGACAATTCAGAAGTGTTCCATTTTGATAATTTGTTAAAAAAATGTGCACTCTACATATTATTGTAATCAGTAAAAACATCAAACTGTTCAAATAGTCATGTGTCATATGTTGCTCTTAAAGTGTAGAATACAACCAGTCTATTTGTTTTACTCACAGACAAAAATATAGTGAGTAATAGCTGAGTATATGTCTTTAACAATAATGTTGGTGTTGCTTATATACTGCGTTTTCACTAATAACTTCACAAAAAAATTAACGTAACATAAAATATCACATATCATTACTTAGAGGAGGATATTATCTTTCAAACGAGTCCACACACAAGATAATCCACATGAAGCACAATGTTACATATGGCCACCAGGAGATGGCGCCAAATACATGACACAGACTCAATGATGACTCAAATGACACAGAATGAAACTCATTCTGTGAAATCTCATTACTAAAATCATGTCTGCATGCTATACAAACCTTTAGTCATTGTTGTGTTTGCATGTGTAATTAGTTCTTATGTACAATTATTATGTTTTATTTGTTTGGAGATGTTTTTGGATTCTATGTTAAATTATTTTTGTAATGTTATAACTTTTGATTGCTTTTTCATATCAACACAATTTTTTCTCAGATACAGTTGACATGATTGGGAACAAAACAAAAGCAGTTTTTCACAGCCACATTATTTACACCCAGAGATATATAATGTCAAATATGAAATAAAATAAAATTTGGCTCAATTTTTGTGATTGTTTAGCAGTTTCTTAGTCTGAGAGTCTTAGTGTGTATCAATCTATATCATAAACACATTTGAAAAGTTTTTTTTTACAATGATACCAAACACTTTATCGTCTTTTTTTTTTTTCTCTCTCTCTCGAGTTATAAGCCTTTAATTTTGGGTATGCCACTGAAACAGGAAATCTTTAAAAGCACCTTCATAGATTAAAGGGTTAAACAGGAAAAATGAATCCAGGCCAAAATCCTTTCATTCTCTCCAGCTCGGTGTGGATGCATTTGTTTTTCCAGTATCCAAATGAAATGCACATGCTTTTATTGGCTGTTTTAAGGTTTCTCATATAATTTCCTGTGTTGTTTTGAGTGTCATGGGAGGAAATTATTGCTTCTCTGCTTAAATGAATAGATTTGCTCACGAGACAATCATCATCATGAGCTGATGGGATTTTAAGTTGAAGTTTTCCTTTTACAAAAATTGGAGCATTTTGTTAGTGTTATGAATGTGCAAAACTCCATGTTTTCATAAGCAACTAATCTGTGTATGGTTAATGATTGACATGTTTCTGAGGGATGTATGGATGATGAGTGCAGTCCTTTAACAGGGTAACTAACATATGATTCATAACTATAACCTTTTATTGTGAAAAAAATAGTCCTTACAAAAATACCAGCAGATTATGCATAATAACGGGAACATTACTAACGGCAGGTAATTTGAAGTTAGACAGTAATCGTCTTGAAATGCATTATTTAAAGTTGTAATGTCTCTTTTAAAGTGGATGAATTTAGACACACAACAGCTAAAACAGCACACTAAAACCCTCACAGAGAGGCTGTGTCTCTAAATTCAGCCCTGTTAGTATAAATATTAAAGCTAAGGAAAACATAAATGTAAATGTTCAACTCGATCAGTCTGATCAATGTATTACTGTGGAGTACCATTTAAAATAAACTAGTGAAGGCAAAATAGTGATTTCATATGAAATATGGTGAAAAACGTTATAGAAATGTTGACCTGTTGCAGCACCAAAAATATACACTTAACCTTATCAATTCATACACATTGTCATAAAATCCTTATGTTGATATTAAAATATGTCCATGGATATGTTATATGTCAACTACTCTTGTACATTTTATCCTCACTATACAATACTTGGAAAAAGTTTGATTTTATAATATTCATATTATTCCTTGAAAGGAAGACATTTAAATTTAATGGAAACATAAATGCATGGTTAAGCTTCTTAGTGTCACCAATGCTTAGTGATGGTCTCAACTTAGAGATGGTTTTTAATAATTTTTTTTTTTAGGTAATTGTCAAGTTTCAGATTTTTAATGGGGTCTGGGTATCTCAGCAAGTAAAGACGCTGACTACCACACCTGGAGTCACGAGTTCAAATCCAGGGCTGAATGACTCCAGTCAGGTCTCCTAAGCACCAAACTGGCCCGGTTGCTAGGGAGGGTAGAGTCACACGGGGTAACCTCCTCGTGGTCGCTATATTGTGGTTCTCACTCTTGGTGGGGCACATGGTGTGTTGTGCGTGGATGCCGCGGAGAATAGCGTGAAGCCTCCACACTTTACCTTTTTTTTTAGGTAAAATAAGAGGTCTTACAACCATTTTTAAGTGATCATTGAACGACAACTTATCACATTGAATACCCAAGGTGGTGAGCACACATGAGAGTGGAATGGTCTTGCCACCAATTTCAGCGTATAAAGGGCCTGCTGCAGAGGTTTGTTGAGGGGTGCCATTAAGTATGGCCTTTGTTTTTAAACTGTTCAGATGCAGAAAATTGTTAGACATCAACAGTCGTATCTCCACAAGGCAGCTGTTTATCTTTGCTAATGCAGAAGCACTGGATGTTGATTTGAAATATAGTTGAGTATCATTAGAATAGCTGTGGAAATTGATTCCTCTTTTGCACAAAATTTCTCTCAAAAGGAACATATGGATCAGAAATAAAAAGGGACCTAACACTGACCCCTGAGGAACACCACAGGAAGATACCGAGGTCCTAAAGAGCAACAAACTGCTGATGATCTGAGAGATACGATGAGAACCACTTTAGAGCAGTTCATTGAAGCCAAATTATCTCATGTAACCTGCACAGGAGTAGATTGTGTTAGACAGTGTCAATAGTTGCACTGAGATCTAACAAAACCAACAATGACAGAGACCCGGAGTTGGCGGACCTCAACAGATCGTTTGTCACTTTCACCAGGGCAGTCTCGATATTTTGACGGGGTTTGAAACCAGACTGGAAAGTCTCATAAAGATTATGGTAATGCATGTGTTAATGTAATTGTGTCACTACAACCTTTTCAAGGACTTGGCTATGAGGTGTAATTGTGAGAGATCAGAACTAACACACATGTCACAGCCGCCTGTAGTCGAGTAATGGACGTCTTGTTCACTCGTATGTTGAGTCGTGATGGATTTCCCCTTCCTGTGATATAAAGACGTGTATATGGACCATTAACATCATCATCAGTAATCCTGCTGTTGGAGTGGATGTTCACCCACTGAGTTCAATCAATCACATTTATTTCTATAGCACATTTAAAAACAACACACTTTGACCAAAGTGCTTTACATAAAGGAAACATAAATAAATCATGCACATTCAGAGAACATAAACACTAAACCAACACAAATAAATGTCGTTACACACACTAGACACAGTCAAAAGCAAGAGAGAAGAGATGAGTCTTCAAATGAGATTTAAAAACATCAACTGTGGTACAGGATCTGATACGGAGTGGTAAACTATTCCAACGGTGAGGAGCCGCAACAGAGAAGGCACGATCTCCCTTCGATTTTAAACGAGAATTAGGAATGATTAAAAGAAGACCCTGTGATGACATTAGAGGTCAAGAAGTAGTATATTGCTGAAGGAGTTCTGCAATGTAAGGAGGTGCCAAGCCATTAAGGCCCTTAAAAACAAATAATAAAATCTTATACTTAATTCTGAATTTAACTGGATGCCAGTGGAAAGAAACCAACACAGGTGATATACTAGCATGCTTCCTAGTTCCAGTCAGAAGCCTAGCAGCAACATTTTGAACTAACTGCAGACGTGACAATGAGGCATGAGAAACCACATAATACAGTAATCCAGTCTGGAAGAAATAAAAGCATGTATAACAACCTCCAGATCCTTAAAAGACAGACAAGGTTTCAGTTTTGCAATGGCCCTTAGTTGGAAGAAGCCACTTGTTACCACAGAATTTATATGTTTATCAAACTTTAAATCGGAATCGAAAGTCACGCCAAGATTTCATTCTTTATTGTGTAAATTAGAGGCAAGGGGGCCTAGATGATTAATTATATGTTTAGGTGAGTAAGGGGGGGCCAAACACTACTACTTCGGTTTTTGACTCGTTAAGCTGGAGAAAGTTATTTGCTATCCACTTTTTAATATCATTTAAACAGTGAAAAAGTGAATGTAAAGCAGAAGTATCCCCTGGCTTTAGAGGGAGATAAAGCTGAGTTTCATCAGTGGTAGGATATGTTGTGTGTTTGTTTTTGTAATATTGGCCAAAGGAGACATAAGTAAAGAAAATAAAACTGGCCCCAGAATAGAGCCTTGGGGAACCCCACAGGTAATGGTGCAGAGGAGGAGGAAACATTTCCCAGTTCAACAGAGAAAGATCTCTGTTTAAGATAGGAGGAACACCATTTAAGGGCAGTCCCCTGAATCCCTGCCCACCGTCTTAAACGCTCCAGCAGAATTCCACGATCTATGGTGTCAAAAGCGACACTAAGATCAAGGAGGACTAGAATTGCACAATAGCCTGAATCAAGAGCCAGGCTATTGTGCGAAATCTGAAAATCTTCAGAAGCTGTCGGAGTAGATTATTTGACAGGATTTAGCACTGTATTTATTGTGCTAAATAAGGCTTTGGGACTATTGAAGGTCCGAGAAATATTGTGCCTTAGCAGCTTTAACAGACTGCTGGTATTTAATCATGCAGTCTTTTAGCATGTCATAAGACACCTGAAGCTTGTCTTTCTTTCTTTAAAAAGGAGCACAGTTGTCCATGATAACACTATATGTAGAATTGAACATTGATACCAACTCATTTAGGCCCAGACCAGAAGGCAGAGACTCTATGGTACAAGATAGAGGGGAAGATTTATATGCATCAGGAATTTATAGAACGGACATGACGGCCTGATGTCTTATGGGTAGTCAGTGAAATAGAGAGAGTGATATTAAAGATAAATGGCTTATGATCAGAGAGACAAACATCCTCTGTGTCCACATTATAAACTGGGACACCCAATGATAAGACAGCAGATAAAAACTCAGTGCACAAATGAATGGACTGTTTAGATCTATATTAAACAACTGTAACTCAAAACTAGAATAGTTTCTACCGTTAATAAATGGCATTTAAATACATTTCTGAATATTATGGCGACCGCTGCACCCCGACCCACTGTCTGTGGAGAACTCAGAAAGTTAAAGTCACATGGAGAGGCTGCAGATTGAGGGTCCAGTTCACCGGTATTGAGCCAAGTCTCCGTCACAAACATAAAGTCCAGTTCCCAGGAAGAAATAAAGTAATTTAATAGATTAGATTTATTTGAGATGGACCTGACATTTATTAAGGCCATCTTTAAATTATTAACTGTAGATGGAGATGATCCAGTGAAAATCCAGTGTTTGGAGATTGCTGGGATTTACTCAGTCTCGATAACCCGCAATGAGACATTAATTCCGGTTGCTCTGGTAAAACATGACGAAGGAATGCGTACCTTGGTTTGAGGGAACGTGATGAATAGAGATGACCTGGTGAAAAACCCAGATCAATGCACACTGCTGCTAAGGTCTCAGGATATCTGGCGGGGACTCCAGTTGATCTTCTCAGTCTCACCAAAACACAACCTCTCTTGCCCCATTTCCTATGACGTTTCTTTCTGTGAAATATATAGTTCGGTATGCAACAGATGTTCACTGGTAAGTGTGCAGGAAATGGAGATTCTTACGGCTTCTGTCCTCTTGGTTTCCAACAGCATAAGTCTGGAGAGGAGTTATGAATGCTGAGATGATTGCGATCATAGGTATGGAGTGGGTAAAAAAGCAGGAAAACCACGGGTAACACATATAGCACAGAAACGCTGGCACCATATTGCTTCAGTTGATTCTGGCACACTGGATAGTGAACATGTGAATATATATTGGCACATTATTGATGAGACTTCAGGCTGCTGATCTGCATAAATCAACAACATGCATCTCGACGGAGCTCCTACTTTGAGCCCCAAAAGACCTCATTACCGTCTGCCAGCACTCTGATATTCAATCTCTCGCTTTCTTTCTCTCATTTAGCCGCCTACTTGAACACTGGGATCGTCCTGATGAATCAGGGTCGTCTAGAAGAGGCCAAGCGCACCTTTCTCACCTGTTCTGATATCCCAGATGAAAACCTGAAGGATCCTCATGCACACAAGAGCTCCGTCACCAGCTGCCTGTATAATCTGGGAAAACTGCTTCATGAACAAGGTCATCAGGAGGTGAGCTGATCTCAGCACAGTTAAATAGCAAGATTTTCCTTATTTACTTTCACAGTAAACATTTCTAGTCTTACTGAAAAGGATTCTCAAGGAAAAAATGTCTGTCTTCATAAAAAAGTGACTTTCTCCACTTCTGAACATCTCTCCATTTCGGCTGATGTCATCAAGGCTTCTTATTTTTTTAACCCGTCCCATCTAGATGTCATATAGATAGCATGCTCTGAACTTATCCATTCTGGTCTGTAATACCCAAATTTCATGATCTCAAATTTCCAAAATTAAGTCTCACCTTACATTTTGTTCTCATTAAATGTCCTGTTTCACTTTGAAATAGATCAACTTTTGGAAGTTAGATGTGTTGCGGATGCAGTTTAATATTGACTTTAAGGCTTCTTCACACATGCTCCATTGAAACCAAATTCAACATGAAAGTATCAAATATTCACAAACTTTTTTTAATATATTTTTTTATGCTGAATTGTTGAAGAGTTGTGCATTGTTTTGTTTTAAAATCTTGTTTTGTGAAATAATAAATAAACATTTTCATGCCAGAAATCCAGACTTTGGGCCCTATTTTAAGAGCGCAAGTGTTAAGCGTGGCCATGTTGTTTTGGTATTTTCGTGCAAGCATGCGTTAAGTCCAGGCGCAAGCGGGTTTGGAGAAATCACGTGTGCAACACGCATAAGGGCTGGACTAAGTGTAATTTAATTCTGAGGTTCTTCTCCGGTTATTTCAGCGACTGCGTCCTATCGTATAGTCCATTCCCTCAAGCACCAACGATATAAATAAAGACAGCACATTTATAAGAAGTTAGTCGTGTAAATGAACTGTATGGAATGAATTAGAAGAATAGAAATATGGACGTACGTTCTTTTGTGCATTAACTGCGTCCTTGATGAATGCCAGACAATATTTCTATGACAGTGTCACATGATGCTTTTATATGAATGAAAAATGCGATTCTCGTCAGAAATTAAGTAATTATTATTCTCCTTAAAATTAAGTAATTATTATTAATAATTTTCATCTACTGACACAAATCATGGCTGTTATTAATAGTTATTGTATCGAAACGCACTTCACTTCTGCTGGTCGATTTTATTGAAACATAAACAAATTAAATCAAATATATTTCCAAATTCAAATTGAACTTCAAACGAAAATGTAATAAAAATAACGTTCAAAAGTGTTCAAAAAATCATTGTAAATCCAAACATTTTACTCTCTCCACCCCTTTTACAGTGACATAAAAATCACTCGATGACAACAGGTGGAAAAATACCAATATAATTAATCATAAATACAACTGTAAATATAAAATATATAAATAAGCCATGACTCTTAGATAGTTTAACACAATCTCATAATTATTATTTTTTCTCAAAGCGGCTACAACAGGGATTGTCCGGGACATAATTTGATGTTCCACTATATTTCAAGAATTCAGCAGGAACTGAATTTGGACTTTGCGCTGAGATAACAGGTGGTATTGAAACGACTTAGTGCAATGACAAAATTCTGAGGAAAATACCAAATTGCACTTCGCGTCACTTCAGTAACATAAAATACACAACAGTAGTGCAAACACACCCACACACCCACACTCAAATTGCACCTATAATTAGCGCTCTCACGAAAGTTGCGTAAGACATTGCACACGGTTGTAGCGTGTAGCACTGTGCTTTGTGCACTCATGAAAATAGAGCCCTTTGTGTAAATGGGCCTTTACTGTGGACTGTACATTCTGTACAATATTCAGTATTTAATTCTGTGGCTGTTTTAATGAAACATGTGTTTGTGTGTGTTTTCTAGGAGGCCATATCTGTGTATAAAGAAGCCATACAGAAGATGCCCAGACAGTTTGCCCCACAGAGTCTGTATAATATGATGGGTGAGTCTGTCTGTCTGTATATACAGTAATATCAGTGTTTATATGTTGTAAGAGAACGTCTTTTCTTGATGAAGCTGTATCTCACAACTGTTTATCATCCCTGTAGTTCACAGGAAGACTCTTTTAAAACTTTCTGTGGTCTTTAGAATTGGATTCATCAGTTCAAGTCAGGCTTTGTACTGACAAGTGCTCACTTTTGTTTTTTTCAGTATGGGAAGAGTGTTCTTGATTTTTAATATCTTATGCAACAAACTCTCCCAATCCACATATTTCTGTTTTCCCATCTAATTTTCTCCTAATTACCTCCTCATTACACTATATTTTTCACAATGTTCTGAAATCTAATTTGTGTTCATTTATCTTGTACCGTTCTGTTTCGACTGTGTTGAGCCGAATAAAACAGCCAAAATCACCAGCATTCCCCGCTGAGCATCTGAGAATCTTAAACAATCTTCTTATTAAATTGCTAAATGCACCATTTTTCTCAGTGAGATGTTTCAACTCTCCATTTCACTTGGCGTGTTAACTTTAATGGGTTTCCTAAAGCAATATCACCAGATCATTTCGATGTGACATCATCAGTCTGAGACAAAAGATGTCATGATTGAACATATGCATGTCCTGTTTTTTTTATCTTTACAATAACAACTGAAAATCCCACATTTATTTGAGGTTCAGTGTGTTTTGTCCTGTATTTGACACCAGCAGGATGTGTGTGGGGTCAGTTAAACACTAGTTTTGTCACGTACCGTCTGCTCACATGATTTCCACTGTAAATACATGACATGAACATTGTTTAGACTGTGTAAATGGTGAATCTGAGTGTGTGTGTTATTACAGGAGGTATCAGATGATAGGTAAAGCATGTTTATTCTGGTGTCAAGAGGAGTTGTATTTGTTCTAGACAGATGTGTCTTTATACTGCAGATCTGGATCAGCTCAACTCAAGACCCTGCTGAAGTGTTTTAATAGTCCTTGAATAATATTAGCAAGTGATTATATTCATAATTGTATTTACAAGCAGACTTTTTTACCATTTGGTAGACTTACAAATGAGGAAAATCACAAGCAATTTATTGATCATTTAGGATGGAGCAACAACAACGTCAGCTGCAGCATAATACCAACAATTGAGAAGAAACCAGCTAAAGTAGTACATTTCACATTTCAGGACACATGTATGTATTATGGTCAGTAAAGAAATCGCTGTCTGGTTTTGTGTTAGAGGGCAGAAGGTTCCAGTTTCACATTTCATTAAGTGTCATTTGCAGTTGATTGTCTCCGTCTTTGCTGTGGAATCGGGGCGGATTTGTGTGCTTCTTTAACCTCTGACCTGTTGACCTGACCCTGGTCTCGTCTCCTCGTAGGAGAGGCTTACATGAGGCTCAACAAACTGACGGAGGCTGAGATCTGGTATAAAGAATCGCTGCGAGCCAAACCAGACCATATACCTGCACACCTCACTTACGGCAAACTGCTGGCCATGACGGTAAAACACACATCGCTAATCAAACACACATCATCTCTAATCCACTTACTGACTGCAGGATGATGTCATCGTCACAGCTGGTAACCAGGTTGCAGGTTCAAACTCCATTAAGTACGACCCATAAACTATCACCCATCGTCCATTGCATTGGCATTGCTAGTGCCAATCTCTACCAGTTGAGTTACGCGAACAATTTTGATGTTTAAACCTTTAAGCTTGGATGGCCCACAAGAACAAAACCTACAGTCTTGACAACACAATATAGTTATCGTTTGAAAGCTTAGAAGCTCTACTTTCCAATGCATGTAGACATTATGACCAAAATTGAACAATTGCTTTTTAATATTGCAGACAATTCAGAAGTGTTCCAGTTTGATAATTTATTAAAACAATTTGCACTGTGCATATTACTGCAATCAGTAAAAACATCAAACTCTTCAAATAGTCATGTGTCATATGTTGTTGGAAAGCTCTCAAAGTGTAGAATACAACCAGTCTATATTTTTGTTTTACTCACAGACAAAAATATAGTGAGTAATAGCTAAGTATATGTCTTTAACAATTATGTTGGTGTCGCTTATAACTTAACGAAAAATAAACGGAACATAAATGGGATCACATACCATTACTCAGAGGAGGTGATTATCTTTCAAACGAGTCCACACACAAGATAATCAGATGTATAGATCATTAGATAATCCACATGAAGCACAATGTTACATATGACCACCAGGAGATGGCGCCAAATACATGACACAGACTCAATGATGACTCAAATGACACAGAATGAAACTCATTCTGTGAAATCTCATTACTAAAATCATGTCTGCATGCTATACAAACCTTTAGTCATTGTTGTGTTTACATGTGTAATTAGTTCTTATGTACAATTATTATGTTTTATTTGTTTGGAGATGTTTTTGGACACTATGATAAATTATTTTTGTAATGTTATAACTTTTGATTGCTTTTTCATATCAACACAATTTTTTCTCAGATACAGTTGACATGATTGGGAACAAAACAAAAGCAGTTTTTCACAGCCACATTATTTACACCCAGAGATGTATAATGTCAAATAAGAAAACAAGTTCATCCATTTTTTTTCAGCAGTGTCTTAGGCTGAGATTCTCAGAATGTATCATAATCTATATCATTAAAAAAAAAAAAAATGTGAAAAGTTTTCTTTACAATGATACCAAACACTTGACCCTCCTTGTTTTGTGTTTTGTTTTTTGTCTAGTTATAAGCCTTTAATTTTGGGTATGCCACTGAATCAGGAAATATTTAAAAACACCTTCAGAGCTTAAAGGGTTAATATACATTTACAGTATGTGAAACAGGATTTTGGACCAATGAGAATTCACTGTGGGCGGAGCTAGTCAGCTTGATGCCACAGAAATGTAAACCAAGTGACCAACAAAATGTCTTGTCACCTATGATGTGTGCAGTTAGGACAACAATATTGAAAAGTTATATTTTCATCGCTCAATCGTGGTTTGAATAAATGAGTTATCTAAATGATTGATGAGTTACTATAATCTCTATGAACACGTAAATCGTGTCCTCTCACTGAATAAAGTCAAACATCCTTCAGTCACACTGTAGTTTGACTCTCTCTGTCACTTTTTCAGGAGGAACTCTTGAGCAAACACTTTCTTTCTCTGCTGCTGAAACGTAAAACTGAAAAAGTAAATGGGTTAGTTGTGATTACTTGCACATCCGGCCGAGTGTGATTCACTCAAGAGAGATATATGTGGACAGAAAAGAGAGGAGATGTGTGTTAAACAGGTCATGAGTTCCTGCTCTTCTTCTCTCGTCTGTCTCCTTTTATTTCCACTCGTTTATGAGGCCGCCGGCAGCTGATAAAAGAAAGAAAACATCTTCATTCGTCTTCTTTACAACCTGAGCACACAGTACAATGAAAGCATTGTGTTTTTGAAAAAGAGTCGTTCACTATTCATCTCGAATGGAAATAAAATAAAACATGAGAAACCTGACTGAATCACCAATAGTTAACCGTTTCAAATCAACATGAAATAAAAAAGACAATCTTCACTTTCTTGATGCATGTTTCTGTATTATTGTGAATCTTTGCATGTTACTCAATAGAAAAGAAAATGCCATTTGAATGAAACTGAAACGTCACACTTCTACTTTTCATGATCTAATCAGTTCTCGATGGATAAAATCCTGCAGTTCACTAATATCACACATGCATCAGATTACGGAAGTAACTCTACTTCTCGTGAGTAATCACATGAAGTTGCCCATACTTCAGACACATTGAGCTGTGGTGCTGCTGGGAGATTCAGGTTTGAATCATGCTTGTGTCATGTATGTTCCTGATCTGACTGCAGAATGCTGGAATTGTTGTAATGGAGTCATGTATGAATCTCATCAGCTGTTCTTCAACTCCAGTCATCAGTTCAAACGAGGCTGAACTGTGAAGGTAAAATAAAGTTTCTTCAGCTTCCTTGTAATCCTTGTTTCATGAAGGGATTCACCGCAGTGTTCCTCTGTGTGACCTCAAGTGTTCTGTCTCTTTTAGTCCACTTCTTTATCTTAGACATTTCAGTGCAGAAACATTCAACTAAAGAAAGCAAGTGAACTACACAAACTCTCTGAGACCATAACAGCTCAATCCTCCCGAGACAAACCCAGAGCATCAGATGAAGTCAGTGAAGAGAGAGTTTTATTGATTCTCCTCTCAGATCTGTGCACTCTCTGATTGTTTAAAACCTTTTGGTGAAAATGAACCTTCCTCAGGGGTGAGAGGAACACTTCTGTCATCTGATGACCTCATCACTTCACTGACCTTTAACAAACTTCAGTAGAGCAAAAGAAGAAAACTTTCACTTTGAGTTTGTTTTTATACATGAGCACATGATTGTGATTGGCAGCATTCTACAGTCAAATATGATTGGATAATTTCTGATAAATTGTATAATTGACTTCTGTCACAAGCAAACGATTTTCTTACATTGTTGTGCAAGTTTTGTTTATCTCGTATCACTATGATTAATCTAATTTATTTATTTGGTACATAACAAAATAATGTATAGTCATATAGTTATTATTATCACAAATAAAACCCTTTCTAGGTGATATCCCTGCTGGAGAAAAAAAAAACATTTTACAGAAATATTCCAGGTTAGAAACAAGTGAAGCTCAATTGACACAATGTTGGTTAACACAGAAAATAATTTTAACTTGTTCCATAATGCAAAAATTCAACGTGTTAACATTATTTTAGTGTGATTAAATTCATTTACTGGGATTACAGGTTATTCCAGCGTTACGTCATCATAGAAACAGTAATAAAATAGGATATAACTTTACACAGAAAAGGTTAGTAAGGCTACGTCCATATTAATACCTGGATACATCTGAAAACTGCGTTTTCGTTTTCGAAACGCTCTCTGTCCACACTGCCGTTTTCAAGTGTTTTCCAGTTGCTCGTCCACAATGAAATGTGTTAAACTCTTAAATCCCCTTACTGCACATGTGGAAAATCCCCATTCCATGTACGGTCTGAAATGCAGTTGTCCTCGTGTTCTTTCGCCATACACCATTTCCGAGTTAACTTTGCGTCGCGTTTGAAGGAATGCATTATGAAGCTTGTACAAAGTAACATTTATCTTTAACAACGCTCTCAAAGTGAATAACGGGCACAATAACGCCGCTACAATGTGGGCCCTCTTGACTGTTTTGTGTTGAATAGATCACATGACTGCGTCACATGACAACAAATACGTCATTGCTTTCGGAAATCTCCATCTTCCCCATCCTCACTACAATGCAAATACAGCGTTTTCAGATTTATCCACTTGAGAGAGCGTTTTCAAAAAACTCAACAATGCCGTCTCCGTGTGGACGGAAGGCCAAAACTGAGAGAAAAGATGCTTTTTCAAACTAAAGTGTGTAAGTGTGGACATAGCCTATTTGATTTTATCACACTAAACTCACGTTAACACTCATATTGTTTACTGTCACCTAACCATCAGACCAGCCTTGGTCTAGACAACGTTTAGAGTCAGATTGGAAGACCAGCTAAACTCTTCAGGCTGGTTTAAGCTGTGTTTTTTCAGCAGGGATGAGATCCTGATTTACCTGATGATGACCGTCTGACTGCACATGATCTCTCATGAATTTAGAAAATGCTGCATCATCATATCGCAATGCTGTTTGTTTTCTTAATGTTTAGTTTACATTATTGTCCAGCTATGGCTGAAATGTGGTCTTTGGTCTCACCATAGCAACAAACCAATCAAAACAATCACATAAACTTTAAAACATACAGTTTCATATATAGAAGATGAAAGAAAATGATCATTTTATGACAGGCTTTTGTTTTCTGTCACATTCTTTTATTTTCTATAATTATATTTATTCCTGTTAAAAGCACGAGTGAGGGAACAAGTGAGTGATGAGGAAGAGCGTCAGTGTGTCCGGGGTTTAGTTCCTGTCGGAGGACATGAGATCTCCAGGGTCAAAGGTCAGAGGGGGAGATGTGAAGAAACTGAGCTCTTTCCCTGCTGTGCTGACCTTCCCTGACCTCTACACTCAAACAAACGGGGTCAAAGATCATGACCCCAGGGGTTCCTCAGACGCGTTATTGAATTCTCTCATTTCCGTGGCTAATCAGACTCAGACTGTTCACAAGCACTTCAGAGACGTCAGGACAGAAGTGTGTGTCTGTTGTGTCTGTGATGACACGCTCAGATCAGTGTGTGTGTGTGTGTGTGTGTGTGTTCAGGATATTGCTGTAGAGTAATAACATGACCTCAGTCAATCACACTGACGCTTGTGTGTGTTTGTCAGGAACTTCACAAATCTTATGATGGTGCATAATCTGTACTTCACCAAGACAAACAAATACATCTATTGCATATGTCAAAATGAAACCCCCCAAAAAAACACCTTTTTTTAATGTTTTCTTGGTTTTTATTTTAATCTTTTGCCCTCATTTTATTTTATATATATATAGTAGAGAGTGAAGGTAAATACGGTGGAAAGTATTTGGACTCTTAAGTCACACTTAAACTGTTTGAATGTGATTGTGGGATCAGGAGCTCGAACCTTCATCACCCAGATGAGCACCACTGCACCACAGCTCTGCCCTTTGTGTCTACAGGTCAACTGTCCCATGTGATTATTTCTGTTATTTCTCACACGCTCTTGACATGGTGTAATGATGCAAACATCCACGTCTAACATTAAACTCGTTAGATAATAAATAAAGCTCTTCAGGGATTTCAGTGTAAATAAAAGTCTCTCAGTGTTTTGCAGCTGCTCTGTTTATCAAGTGTCTGATAGTAATGTGTCTCAGACTGGAACTAATATGGATTTCATTCACGCCTTATTATTGCATTAAACTTGGACTCCCTTTATTTCTTTAAAATCCCAATGCAATAAAATATCATTAATTCCATTGTGTCTCAACAACACTTTGTGAACATTGTGTAATGAATAACATGTACTTTTATGGTGTTTGTTAGAAGTCTTCAAGCAATAAAATACTTCATGTAAAGTTCTTTGAATTTCTAATGTGTGTATTAATAACAACATGGACCATTGTCATTTCTAAACACATTTCCTGTTGCTGCACTGAAGATGAAAAATGAAGGATTTCACCCTACAGAAATTCCTGATCTGTTTGTTTTTATTTCAGGGTCAGAAACCGGAAGCGGAGAAGTTCTTTCTGAAGGCCATCGAGCTCGATCCTACTAAAGGAAACTGCTATATGCATTATGGTCAGTGAAACTATGTTTTATCTCTCCCAAATATGCACACATGGACTTAAACATTGTTAGCTGCTCACCCATAATGAGACTATAATGAGATCACAGGAATCCAGACCTCGTCTGTATCCTAGTTCTGCTGATTCAGTGGAATTCACAGAATACTTCTCTAAAATGCTGCATTAGCCTTAATTGTTCTCGTTTAGGCCTTTATCTGACATTAGTCTTGTAAATGAGGTTGTGTTTCTCAGTAAGATTGATGATGTTGTGCATAAAGTCATTGTGTCATGTAAAGTACAGATGTGACTCCAGTGAGACTGAATAATCAGGCTTTATTTCTCAAAGGAAAACCTCATATGAGCGCTCGTGTGTCTGGATGAACGAGATTTAGCCAAATTACATCCTGCAGCCAACTGAGAATTACTGTATTATTGAAGCTCAGTTTACTTTTATGAAACACATTTTTGTCTCCCTGCAATATCTTTGCTTAAATTAAGGGAAAATGAAGGGAAAAAAGTTATATATATATATATATATATGGTGGTCCATCAGTCACGTTACTGCATTTCTTTATACACTAGCAAAGCTTGTTATAAAACACCATCATATTATTAAATGAATCATACATTTGAACAATATCCTTCAGCATACAGTGAGGTTCAAAAGTGCACTTGTGAGTTTTTCTAAAGTAATACTGTGTTTTATTACATATTATGTCAGCACAACAGTTTGCCTCTGAGTTTTTCAGTATTTGGTTCAGTGTGTCACTCGTTTGTGACACTGAAGCTGACATGAACCTTGATGTTCTATTCATTTATGCCATAATGTTTCTTTGTTTGATAAATAAATGAAGTGTGGTTATTAATCTCGTATTTTGAATGTGGACTTTTAACTCTACTGTATATGTGTCTTCCTAACATTATTTTCAACAGTTTCTCCTCATATTGGAGATGGTTGACTCGTCCTTGGATGCTCTTGTTGGATGTATTTAATCCAGATAAACACAGAATCGCTGGCTAACCCTGATAACGTGTTTTCCACTCGGTTGCTGCCAAGGCATCTGTGTAATTGAATACGTGTCTGATCAAACATCTCTGGATCATGTACTATCAGAAGGCCAGTAAGGATGATCTTGTATTGTTCTCTGGTGTGTAAACACTGTACTGGAGAACGTGACTCCACGTTTTATATTTTCCATTTCCATTGATAAAACGATTGATAAAACCCAAAGACTTACATTGGCTCATTTGGTGTTGGTGAAGCTCCTTTGAGACTCTATATTCTCAAGCTACAAGCTACTCATAACTTAAAGTAGTTCAACTACAGTCAAGCTACTAACAAAAAAGAAGCTAACTACATTGAAGATATTTAAAGTCCCCTTTAAGGCTGTGCAGGGCTCAAGTGAATCAGTTAATCATGTATGTGAACCAGTTTATTTACAGTAGATGAACCATCTGAAAGAACCGACTCACTAAAATGAATCTGAGTTCCCAGCACGATATTAGGGAATCGTTTATTTTAATAGGGTCATAAAACTGTCCGAAAAGAATCAATTCACTTGAATGATTGTTTGTTTTTGTTTTTTATTTTATCCCCTTTTCTCCCCTATTTGGCATGCCCAATTCCCACTACTTAGTAGGTCCTCGTGGTGGTGCGGTTACTCACCTCAATCCGGGTTGCCTCCGCTTCTGAGACCGTCAATCCGTGCATCTTATCACGTGACTCGTTGTGCATGACACCGCGGAGACTCACAGCATGTGGAGGCTCATGCTACTCTCCACGATCCACACACAACTTACCACATGCCCCATTGAGAGCGAGAACCACTGATCACGACCACAAGGAGGTTACCCCATGTGACTCTACCCTCCTTAGCAACCGGGCCAATTTGGTTGCTTAGGAGACCTGGCTGGAGTCACACTTGAATGATTGTTTGTTTGTTTTTCCCCACTGCTACATGAGAGACAAAGAGGACGGTTTTTGTGTTTATTTCTTTTCCTTTTTTTTTTTTTTTTTTTTTTTGCAAAACACAAGATGCTTGAATCCATCTCTTCTCTATATAACTGAACTCCTTAGGTTTCACTCAAAGCTATTTGTGGAAAAATGTCTGGTTTTGGCGCAACAGTTCAGGCATGTGTTTAGACACAGATATTTATTCACTCTCAGTCTTGACTGATTCTTCTAGTCCAGAAGTGCAAAGCTTTCAGATCCCAGTCAGTCCCCTTTCACAATCCTGCAGAAGTCAGCATTTCATTTGTCATGGAGATGTGCCTATCGGAGAAATCTCAGTTGGACAAATCATCTGTCATTGGCTAGTGCAGTATATCTCATGTTTCAGAATCACTGAGCAGGCAGGCCGAACCGTCCCACCGCCAAAGGAAATATTTCACATTCGTCTTTCTGAGGGAGTCAAAGAAAATATCAAATGAAATTCCCCTTTCCTTCTTCAGGTCAGTTTTTGCTGGAGGACTCGAGACTTTTGGAAGCTGCTGAAATGGCACAGAAAGCCGCCCAATTGGACAGTGAAGAATTTGATGTGGTTTTCAGTGCAGCTCATATGCTCAGGTGAGACAGACATGCTAACATCCATATGGACAACAGAAATATTTACCATGATTGAAGATCCGCATTCCTGTGGAAAGCAGAAATGTTTCCCACAGTGCACAGCAGTGATTCTCACCTGCACCACTGACCTATAAATGATAAATAAACACTGATAAATGCAAATAATAAAATGCAACTAATCATGCAATTGTGCATTGTTATGTAGGATAGCAAAATAAATAGATTTAAAAAATAAAGGAGAAAAAAAATCATGTCCTCTCTGTGCATCCTCCATTCTCTCTCTCTGTCTCTCTTTCTCGCTCTCTCTGCATCCTCTCTCTCTCTCTCTCTCTCTCTCTCTCTCTCTCTCTCTCTCTCTCTCTCTGCATCCTCTCTCTCTGCATCCTCTCTCTCTCTCTGCATCCTCTCTCTCTCTCTCTCTCTCTCTCTCTCTCTCTCTCTCTCTCTCTCTCTCTCTCTCTCTCTCTGCATCCTCTCTCTCTCTCTGCATCCTCTCTCTCTCTCTCTCTCTGTGCATCCTCCATTCTCACTCTCTCTCTCTCTCTCTCTCTTTCTGCATCCTCTCTCTCTCTCTGCATTCTCCATTCTCTCTCTATCTCTCTCTCTCTGCATCCTCTCTTTCTGTGTCTCTCTCTCTCTCTGTATTCTCTCTCTCTCTGCATCCTCTCTTTCTGTCTCTCTCTCTCTCTCTCTCTCTCTGTATTCTCTCTCTATCTCTGCATCCTCTCTTTCTGTCTCTCTCTCTCTTTCTCTCTCTCTCTCTCTCTCTCTCTCTCTCTCTCTATATATATATATCTTTAATTTGTATGGATGTTGCAGCTGCACTAAGTTAAAATCTCTCCATTCTGGACTTGTAATGAAAAGCTGGCATTAATCCTGTTGGCTCGAGGTTTCTGTTGAACACTCTTCTCTGATAATGACTACACAGAGCTCACATGATACACAGTTACACATTTCCTGAAAGTACTGCAGCCTTACAGCACATTTAGCACACTGCTTTGTGCTACATGAGTTTGAACACTTGGTTATTAATTGTTGGCTCGTGGTGGGACTCGTTTAAAGATCAGAATAAATTATAGTATAGATTAAAGTTTTTAGGATAAATTATAAGTTCATAAGAACGTTCCTAAGTGCAATTCTTGAAAAATTCTCAAGAAGTTATAAAATATTTTGTTAGGAACATTTTTTTTTTTTTTCTTAAAAATAAAACGAGGCTTTGACATTGTCTGATCAGCCTGCTCTTGTTTAATAGCCTACAACAAATTCAGTACTTCAACACTGGTAAATCATAACAATAAATGTATCTTTTAACTTTTTTTTTTTTAAGTAGCAAGCACCTCGCCATCATTGTTTTGAATGTAAAGTACGTCAGATGTGTTAGTTTAACAACATTAACCGTCAGGAGAATTTACTTGCTGCATTTTATAACTTTTAATCTGACATGGAGGAAAAGAAAAGAAACAAAACTTTAGCAGACAAGAGCTGGAGGTTCTTGTTGAGGAAATTACTGCAAGGAAAAAGTTCTTGGGAAGCTCGATCATTATATCACGTCAGAAATTAAGAGGCGGGTAAATGGGAAAGGGTGGCAGAGGCTGTCTCTGCTGTGCCCATCTCCGATAGTGATGTGGATTGGGGGGTTAAAAAGAGTCTCAGCTTTCTAATGTTATTATTGATTATTGATTATTATGTTTCTATGAACTCTAAAGGTCACGGAGAGAGAGCGTTATATGCAGCACATCCATCAGCATCATCAGTCACCACATTAAGAAGCTTCAAAACAACATTTATTGTTTGAATTGGTGATGACATTTACATGATTTGAATGCTGAAAATAAAAATAGCATTAATCACAAAACAGTCAAAAATGTGTTTTGGTCTAAAATCACATTTCTACGTAAACAGCCCATTATGACTCCAGACTCACCATGAAAAACCCAGTAAATTCATTAAACATATGAACTTTTAGGATTCAAGACAACTGTGAGGTTCTCCAAACTTTAAGATGTTAATTACGACGATTTTTAAGAAAAACATTTTCGAGAATTTTAATGCTTCTTACGTTTTTTTCTTAAGAATGCTAAAAGACAAGAACTTTCTTAAGAAGTTTTTTCGGGAATACAAAATATTTTTAACTCTTTTCTTGCGTTAGAAATGAAGAAGAAAATGGTAGTTGAGAAGAATTTTCTTCTTAAGAATGTTTCGTGAATCCGGCCCCAGGTTCCTTGTGTGTTTGTGTTGGAAGGATCTCGTGTGCGTGTGGAAGTCCAGGGCCGCGTCACATGTTCAGTCTATCAGTGACCCTATAGAAGACCTGCACTTAACATGCATAAATCAGTGTAAGTATAAAAGGCTTTACATGAGACAAACACACCGACTTGTTTATTTTGAAAATACGGTATGTCGTTTTACACGTCTCTAGCATTGTGGTGGGTTTGTAGAATTTCTGTGACATTTATTAAGTTGGTGAGGAAGTAAATACCCTTAAAACTCTTATGTTATACAGTCCTGCAAGGTTACATAAACAAGTCATGAATTATTTTTATGCATTTTCTCAATTGTTGGTAATCACTGTGGAATGACATAATCAGTCGATTGTGGTGAGACAGAGGGAAACTTTTGGTTGCTATTACAGATATAAAAGGTTTAGATCTGAAGCACGAGGTCTAATTGTTGTTGTCTTTGAGATTTACACTTTATATCGCAGTTGTGGTCGTGACAGTGACAGTGGTGCCACTTTCTCACTGTTGCTTAAAGAGATCCTTTTGTTCCTGCAGTTATAATGATCGAGCCGTGTTTTATTGTGTGCATGTGAATGTGACGGGTGAGACGCATGGTCTAGAGGGAAAGATTGTAAAACAGAATGGCGGATGGTGAACACATGCTTCTGTTGAAACGCTGAATTTGAAAATAGCGTTTTCATTTTAAAGCGGTCTCCTTCCATACTGCCGATTTCAGACGTTTTCCAGAAGTTGCTCGTCCACACTAAAACGTCTGAAAACGTTTAAATCCCCTTACTACACATGTGAAGAAAAAAGAAAGAAAACATGTGGACGGAAGGCCAAAACGGAGAGGAAAAGACACGGTATAGTGTGAAACTCACTGATGAGCAAGGATCCGTCATCCCTTTGACTTTATATCTTCAGATAATTTAAAGGTCATCCTCTGACCTTTGTGTACGGGAAAGGTCAGAACAATAGGGACATTTCAATAAAGATGGTGGTGAAATCACTCCCCTTATATAGATGAGCTGTTTTCAGTCAAATGAAACATGCTCCTATTTAGCATTTAATGCAGATTTTATTATTACAAATGATATAATCTGCATATAAATGTGTGTGGAAAGTTCAATGAATTTCATTGTAATGTCTCGTTTGCTTTAATGACAGTATTCAGTTGAGCTAAAGTGATTTGAGAATGTTTTGTGTGATTTAATCACAAGAAATAGTGCAGAATCTGAAATATTCTTTATTTTACATCATATACTGTATCTTAAAACCTTCAGTTTTCCAAGTTAAGTTTCCAAAATAGATTTTGAATCCCAGATAATAATTATATGATGTTTTTTTTGTAGTTATGATTAGTATAAATATGACCCTTCAAACTTTAAATGTTCTCGGTTGTTTCCAGAAGCCTAATTTTATTTTCGTAGTTAAACCATGAGGACATTGCAACCTACTTCTACCACAGATGATATTTCACGAAGCAAACTCAAAACATTGTGACCTGAATGTGCCATCTTTCACTGTACAGAGAGAATATGAAGGACGAAACACAGCAATGGCCCAATAACATCTCTCAGTCAGCACTCTTATTTATTTTTGGCCTTTTATAGTCACAGAGACAGTGCAGATAATGGTGATGGGGACAGCAGGAGGAATGTTGCAAGCCGGATTTGAACCTGCATCATCTATATGAGCACTAAGGCTCGATGTGTCAGAACACGTGCACTAAACACTACACCACGGCTTTTAACTCATTAATCTTCAGCTTTCCACCTGATTTGTATCATAGTGTCGTGTCTGGATTTATCTTCCTCCTCAGACATCATCTTCTCTCACACATGTATGTCAAGGTTTAGCGAGTGGTAAGTTTTCCATGCATACAATTTATCCATCATATTTTCCATGTGCATTTTTTTCCATCATATAAGAGTTATTTCTTAAAACATTTAACCTCGGCTCTCTTGTGGAGTTGAAGAAGAAGAGGATTTATAAATCTGGCAGCCAGAACAAAATCAGTGGTCATCTGCTCTCTCTCTCTCTCTCTTTCATCATTATAAACCAGCCTCTCTTGACCTGCTATCATTGTGTCCATATTGAACTCTCTTCACAAATAAAGATTTGTTACCAGCAGATACAACCAGCTCTAGGATACACAGTGACCCCAAAACCATTTAAATATATGAATGTCATTGCAATAGATAATAAAATATCAAAGCACAAGTACACTTTTCAAGTAAAACATTTCATAAACAGAAGTTTGTTTGGTTTGAACCAAAAATGTTAGTGTTAAATGTTCATAGTGAATGTGCTGATGTTCCTCTGCTGGGACACCTGTGTGAACTTGAGGGGAACTGACTTTATCTAATACTATGAAATGGGTTATTCATTCAGTCTGACTTAAGTGTCCAAGTACTATGTTTTTTTTCCTTGACAAAATGAACCTTTTGTTTTAAAGGAGCCAAAAATCTTCTAAGAGCGACCCATGAAATGAGGGTTTAATGGCCAATGAGAATTGTGTTGTGGGACAGAATGAAGTAACTCAGTGTTTTGCTCTTTCAGGCAAGCGAGCCTCAACGATGCAGCTGAGAAATACTACAGACAAGCAGCGAGTCTGAGATCTAATGTAAGTAAAGATCAGTGACACACATCAGACATCTACACACATGATGTTTAACATGAACTGACTGATGTGACTGCCAACACATCACTGACCAGCTGTACAGAGAGCTTTGATAGGGGTTTTATGTAATTCACAGTTTGAGCATCAGTCACAAACTTTAAAGTGTTGCAGTGTGTCAGAGTAAAACTGAGAGTTCTCAATAAAAACAGTTGTTTGATTTCTTTAGAATATGTAAATATATGTCTGAAGTTCAGTGTGCTATTAACTAAAATGAAGCTGCTGTTTTGAGTTCTGCAAAGATGTTCTTCATCGTTTTGGACATGAAGAAGCACAAAGGTAAATGAAAACCTAAAAATAATGACCAATCACTGAACATTCATTTTAACATTAACCTAAAACAGTAAACTTGATGTTGATTAAAAAAAGAAGGAAAACCTGATGTATGCTTCAGTCATAGTCATAGACATCCACTGTGAGCACATAAGTGTTAGAGCTGCACAATTAAACTGAACAATTAATCCAGATTACAAATATAGCTGCTGCAGTTAACATGAAAAGAATCAATTACAGCATTTCATTCAGGTGTACTTCCATTGCATAAAAATTCTCTATTTACAACATTTTTTTTTTTCATATTTCATATTTATTTGTGTAGCACTTTTCACAACACACATTGTTTCAAAGCAGCTTTACAGAAGATCATGCATTAACAAAAAATTAAACTGTAAAATCTATAAAGTCTTAGAACCACCATTGTGTAGTTCAATTAAATATGATTGTAAATTGTGTATGAAAATAAATAATTAAATAGTTATATAATAATTGTATTTAGAACCCCGGTGAGCAAGCTGAAGGCGACTGTGGCAACACAAAACTCCATAAGATGTTGGTTAATGGAGGAAAGTAACTTTGTGAGAAACCAGACTCACTGTGGGGCCAGTTTCCCTCCTTCTGACTAAACAACATGAATATAATGACAATATTAGTTATTTATGTGCAGTGCAGGTCATGGTTTAAAATGATTAAACTAAGTAAGCGTTAAGGGTCAGTGTTTAAAACAAAGATTTTGTATGAACTGTAAGATTAATGACTAATGTCTTTGAAGTTCATCCTGGATTAACTGCAGAAGTTCACATAGATGCATTGTCCTTTGTTAGTTGACTGATGAAGGCTTTTGTTGGAAATTAATTGATAGTCTGTGTATTACATTATAAGAGTGTTGTCCATCATTAGACCAAGATGATGCAGGCAGTGATCAGTGAGGTGCATCACAGTTCAACCGGCAGGTCATTTCTGTGAGGTTCGGTGGGGTCCATCATAAGTCCAAGGTTCAGGCAGTGGCATATGAAGTATCCCATGTCTTACAGTTGGAGTTGGCATCAGTTCATCCTCTGAAGTTCATCGTAACAGACTGAAGTGATGTCTGGCTGGCACCAGCTGCATTTAGTCATCATCACTCAGAGACACATAGCAGTGGAGTCCAACACCAAGCAGGAATGGAGCTGGATCTGGTTGATTCTGGGATATGAATCCCGAGGTTGAGACAGGGAAACAAATATAATAATATTAGTGTAGATGCCATTCAATTTATTGCAGAGTTATAGATCATGATAGATGTTTCTGGTTCCAGCAGACTTAACTAAAGCAGCTTAATTGTGAGTTGAAGGATAAATTAGGTGTATGTCTGGCTAAATAGATGAGTCTTTAGTCTAGACTTAAACTGAGTGAGTGTGTCTTTATCTCGAACAGTGTTAGGGAGACTATTCCATAGTTTAGGAGACAAATAGGAAAAGGATCTACCTCCTTTTGTGGATTTTGATATTCTAGGAACTATTAACAGGCCAGAGTTTTGTGATTATAATGAACGTGATGTAATATAGCGTGACAGAAGGTCACTTAAGTACTGTGGAGCTAGACCATTCAAAGCTTTGTATGTAGTTAACAGAATTTTAAAATTAATACGAAATTTAACAGGTAGCCAATGTAATGATGATATAATAGGGCTAAAATTATCATATTTCTTGGTTCTAGTCAGCACTCTGACTGCTGCATTTTGAACCAATTGAAGTTTATTTATTGATCTTGCTGGACATCCTCCCAGTAATGCATTACAATAATCTAATCTTGAGTTCATGAACGCATGAATTAGTTTTTCAGCATCAGCAACAGAGAGCATGTGTCGTAATTTAGAAATATTTCTGAGGTGGAAGAATGCTGTTCTACAAACATTGGAAATGTGATTTTCAAAGGACAGATTGGTATCAAATATAACACCTAAGTTCTTCGCTGTAGAAGACGATGTAGCAGTACATCCATCGAGAGTCAAATTATATTTTAGCGGCTTATTTTTAGAGGTTTTTGGCACAATAATTAGTACCTCTGTTTTGTTGGAATTGAGTAGAAGGAAATTTCTGGCCATACAATCTTTGATTTCATTGATACAGTCTGCTAATTTGGAGAAATGTGAATATTTGTTGGGTTTAGAAGAAATATAAAGTTGGGTATCATCGGCATAACAGTGGAAACTTATTCCATGATTCCTGATAATATCTCCCAGGGGAAGCATATATAAGGAGAAAAGCAGAGGCCCTAAAACTGATCCCTGTGGCACTCCATACTTAACTTTTGTTTGATTTGACAAATCCTCATTTACACAGACAAAGTGGTAGTGGTCTGATAAATAGGACCTAAACCATGCTAATGCAAGTCCACAAATGCCAACATAATTCTCCAGCCTATTCAAGAGAATGTCATGATCTGTCATGTCGAAGGCAGCACTAAGATCTAAAAGCACTAGAAGAGAAATGCAGCCGTGATCAGATGATAAGAGCAAGTCATTTGTAACTCTGATAAGTGCAGTCTCTGTACTGTGATGAGGCCTAAATCCTGACTGAAATTGTTCATATATACTATTTCTCTATAGAAATGAACATAGTTGGGAGGACACTACCTTTTCTAGTATTTTCAACATAAACGGGAGATTTGACATCGGTCTGTAATTAGCCAATTCTCCAGGATCAAGTTGTGGCTTCTTACTAAGCGGTTTGATAACTGCCATTTTAAAGTTTCTTGGGACATGTCCTAAGGATAGTGAGGAGTTAATAATATTAAGAAGAGGTTCTGGGATTACTGGTAATACCTCTTTTAAGAGCTTAGTTGATACTGGATCTAATATACATGTTGTGGAGTTTTTGATGAGTTTTGTTAGCTCTTCATGACCTATGACAGCGAAGGATTGAAGTTGCATGTGAGTAAAATTATGAGACACTGTTTTCTGAGGTACTGTGACAGATGATTGCATAATTCCAAATGTATTTATGATTATTTCTATTTTATCAGTAAAGAAATTCATGAAGTCATTACTGTTGTGCTGCGATGGAATATCTGGTTCTGTTGAGGCTTTATTCCTAACCAATTTAGCCACAGTACTGAATAAACACGTAGGATTGTTGTGGATATTTTCTATGAGTTTGCTAAAATATGCTGACCTGGCAGCTTTTAGTGCCTGTCTGTAGCTACAGACACTATCCTTCCATGCACTGCGAAATACCTCTAATTTTGTATTCTTCCACTTGTGCTTCATTTTCCGAGCTGCTCTCTTGAGAGCATGATTGAGACGAGGTAATGATCTGAGATGTCATCGCTCTGTGGTAGAATGTTTACAGTATCAACATCAACACCATATGACAGAATTAAATCTAGCGTATGATTATGGTGATGAGTTGGTCCTGTCACATTTTGTCTGACTCCAAGAGAGTTGAGAATATCGATAAATGCTAATCCCAATGTGTCATTTTCATTATCTATGTGAATGTTGAAGTCACCAACAATTAAAGCTCTATCTACAGTAACTACTAGATAGAAAATTTGCAAATTCTCCAAGGAAACCAGAGTATGGCCCGGGTGATCTATATACTGTAGCAACGGTAAAAGACGACAGAGATATTTTATTTATATCTGTTGGTGTCACATTAAGCATTATTAGTTCAAAAGACTTAAAATGATATCCTGTCCTCTGAGTAACACCAAAAACATCACTGTAAATTCTAGCAACACCTCCTCCTCGACCCTTCAGACGAGACTCATGTTTATAACAATATCCTGGGGGAGTAGATTCATTTAAACTAATATATTCATCCGGTTTAAGCCAGGTTTCAGTCAAACAGAGCACATCCAAACTATGATCTGTAATAATTTTATTTATAATTAGTGATTTGGTAGAAAGAGATCTAATGTTTAGAAGCCGTACTTTATACAATGTTTATCTTCAAATTATTATTTTTTTTTTTTTTCAAGTTTGACCTTAATCAGATTTTTTCTAAATGATTTAGTGAGTGGTTTGTGTTTGGTAGTTTGTGGAACAGGCACAGTCTCTATATGATATATAGGTGAGACAGTCTCTATGTGCTGAAGTTCATGTGACCTGTGTGACGTCTCAAGGCATCTAGCAGATGTTCAGATTAACCAGTTTGTCTGCTTCCTGACCTGGGCCCCAGTTAGTCAAATACTATCATTATTAAGATTATGAGCCAAATTACTAGAGAGGGGACCTGCACCTTCCCTGGAGGGATGGCGTCCATCTCTCTTTAGCAGGTCAGGTCTACCCCAAAAACTCTTCCAATTGTCTATAAATCCTATGCTATTCTTTGGACACCACTCAGACATCCAGCCATTCAGTGACACTAATCTACTATAAACCTCGTCACCATGACGAGCAGGGAGGGGCCAGAGCATATTACAGTGTCAGACATCATTTTTGCAAGTTCACACACCTCTTTAACATGATCTTTAGTGATCTCTGATTGGCAAAGCCGGACATCAATAGTGCCGACATGAATACAAATTTTAGAAAAATCTGTGTTTAGCATTAGCCAGCACTTGTAAATTTGATCTGATGTCAGATGCCCGAGCCCCAGAAATGCATTTAACAATAGTGGCTGGAGTCTCTATTTCCACATTCCTTACAATAGAATCACCCATGACCAAGGCTCTTTCAACATGATTCTCAGTGGGTGCATCACTGAGTGGGGAGAATCGATTGGAAGCCCTAACAGGAACGGGAGAGTGGTGTCGCTTTGCTGAGTGAGTATGCCACCGAGACGTCACCCAAACGCCCTGCTGCGGGGGCTCTAGAGCAGGAACCAAAGTGCGTGTGTTGCTCGCTGGACTACCCACATCCGAAACAGTATCTACCGGCTTCTCTTTCTCACTGACCTCCACTAGCGTTCGGATGCATGTCTCTAACTCATTAACCTTCTCCGTCAGCCTGACTAATTCCTTACATTTATCACATGTGAATCCCTCACTGCTGACAGAAGAAGCTTTAGTAAACATGTGGCATGCAATGCAGGAAGCAATAACATGAACAGATGCCATGACATACCGCAATTGTTTGTTGTTGTTTCTTGTTGTTATGGTTGTTCTTGAGCGGCGAGGGTTTGAAATCAATGTGTACTTGAATGCAATGGCAAATCAGAAGTGTTTAAATTATTCTAAAGGCATATCAGTAATGATCACTTTCTTTGTATCATTTATTCAAAATGTTAATAACATTAAGAATATGGCATGCTGTTTCCAAAAACAACCTGGAATATTCCTGGAATAAGTCTTCATGTTGCACATATGATGTTGATTTAATGTACCAAGTACCAATTGTTGTGCTGTCAGTGATTGTCATGTGTAGTAAAATATTATTTCCTTGAAGTTCATTCAGATTATATTTCTGCTGTACCACCAGCTGTAACGCCTGAGTTTTCATGAACAAATGGACATTTCCATGAGTGTTACACTGTTGTACAGCATCTGGACAGCGTTTGCACTGGGTTACCTCTGGTCTTTGGGGCTGTTTGTCTCCTGAACAGCTGTTTCAACATAGGTCACCAGATCTTTTCCACATCTGGTTGTGCTGATGCTGTCACTGCATGCCGATATGCTGTTGTGAGAGATACTGTGTGGTCGAGAGGTGAAGAGAGACAGTGGAAGAGGATGGACGAGGTCAAAAAATGACTTGAGGCCACAGTGGGGAAGATTCCCCAATCACGACTGTTCACTTCCTGTCATGTGACAGTAACTTGTCTGTAGTTGAAAGCATCTCTGTGCTGATGTTTATTAATTGTTTTTAGCTGGTGAGGACACAGGACGTCTAAAATGGATGTCTGTGGGTATTATCAGCATCTGGAGGACTATTTAAAATGGCAGAAATCAGGTGTCACATTCTTCTGGACAGTGTATAAACACAGGTGTGCAACTGTGAGTTGTACAAAAAAATAAAGAAAGAAATCTTTCCAATTTAAGGTGAGCCTAAAAGAGGCCATTCAGAATTCACTTAATCTGTGTTAATAATGTGCTTTTGTTTATAACTGAGACCATTTACACAAGACATATAAATGCATAGAGATTAAAGTTATTATTTAAATGAATTAATATTGCTTTGAAAGAAGGTAGCATAAAAAAGCAGAACTATCAGTACTGGCAGATATTCTAAATAAATGCATATCAGTATCGGCACACAAACTTTGTCCCTGGTTTCTTTTAAATCCATTTTATGAAGTTAAAGTGTGAAATTGCCCTAAATTGCAGTGCCAGAGATATCCAGTGTGAATTAATGTGCTTCTGTGATAGTTTTCAACCACTTTTGGATACATTTGGCTTTGCGTTTCATAAATGGCTGGATTTAATTAGTTTTTACTCATATATGTGTCACCTGAGTGCAGTTAATGCCACAGTTTGCAGTTCATTTGTCCCTCAGTCTCATTTTGAGGTTTGACTTCCCTGTGTTGGGTCAAATAATGCTAAAATATTACTTCTGCACTACAATAATCGTCTCTTTCTATATTTCCGTGTGGAATGACCTGGCAGCTGGCCTAAACAGTCAGTTAGTGTAAGATTTTTGGATTTCCTCTCCTGAGTGTTGAAGAATATACGGCCGTCTCCCCTCAGAGGTGGCAAACCAGGCATGAAGCTTAACCAGAATGTTTTTTAGATTAAATCATGTCGCTCTCTTGCAATTATTAATATTATTTTTTGCATAACGGAATCAGCTAGTGTTGCCGATTTCATGCCAGCTTTTGTTTTGGTCCCAACCGCTGCAAACGAATGTGTTTCTCAATGTCCGGTGGCCTTGCATGGTATGCTGGGATTTCTTTAGGTGCTTTTTGATTTACGTGTCTTTTTAAATCGCCTTAAGCGAGAAGAATCAGCGTATTCAACATATTGTTTCCATTGAAGCTTGATGCATTCAACATTATTCATGCGACCCTGACAGAAGAAAAACAGATTATGTGTGTCCAGAAGAGTTATAGACTGGAGAGTAACAGAGATTCTGGCTAAATTTATGGACCTGTGAACCCCAAAACTTTTAAGAAATGCCAATGACAATGGCAATTCTTTCTGTGCGTTCGCCATAACCTTGACAATAAGCATGCAAACAAGATAAATATTAACCCCTTACACCCTGAGGGCATTTTTAAGGATTTAATGCTTAAATGGTATACCCAAAAGTAAGAGCTTATAACTAGAGTTGGGGTACTCAAGTCCAATTTTAATGGACTTGGACTTGTCATGGACTCGGATGCATTTTTACTTGGACTTGACTCAGACTTGAGCATTTAGGACTCTGGATTTTTTTTAGAGTCCAGCCGAGACCATGGCATTTGTGATGCAGTGACAAGCAAACAAATAAAGTAACATAGGGTGACCATACATCCTCTATTTCTCGGACATGTCCTCTTATTCAGACCTGAAAAAGCATCCGGCTGGGATTTCAAAATGCCTCTAAATGTCCGGGATTTGGCTTTATCTCCATATTGATGTGCTCTCTACAGTTAGTACTATCATACATTCTGTGTATTTGATACTGCGAATCAGTTTCCACATGTATATGTCCTTATGTGTGATTATTCTGGCTGAGAGCAGCAGCGCACTCTTTCAAAGTCTCTCGCTCTCTCTCTCTCTCTCTCTCTCTCTCTCTCTCTTGCCTGCGCACGTGCTGTATGTGTGTGCATGAAAGAGATTCCACACATGCTTTGCCACTCTCATCCAGAAATATCAATAATGTAAGTGCACTTTTAAAAGTGCGTTCCCCAACTCTGCAAATTATTAAATAGAACAAATGTTTTATCAGACTCACGTTTCTACGCAAATCCATTTCTAACTGAAAATTTTGACTATATCGAGACAAAATCAAATATGCTATGTATTAGGGATATTTAAACTAATATGACGGATGAAATAGACCATGATGGAAATGAACAACTCAGTCTGTCACATATTTGTCGTAGGAAAAAAAACTCAATTAAAATTAGAAACATAATAACCTTGGTTATAATGACTGATGCAGCTTTCACTTTCTTTGGTCTATGTTTGAGTGGTGGGAAAAAGCAGCAAATAATTGAAATGTCAACAGAACTGTGTTGAAGGACAGTTTTGTGTTCATACATCTAAAGCATATATGCTTTCATTCTGAAACCACTTTGAAGTCTGTTCAGCAGGATACTAATCATAAAATATATATATGAAATGCAACAGAGGTGTTTTCGTTACATTTATATTGACAAAGTGTTTTTCTTAGTTGTGAAATTTAAAATATGCTTAAAATATTGATGTTGAGTTTACAGTTACAATTTTAATTTAGATTCATGAAAAGATTAATTCGGACTCGACTCGGACTCGGCCTGTTATGGACTCAGTCTTGAGTCCGACTCGGCCCCATTTGGACTCGGACTCGATTGTTTAAAGACTTGGACTCGGCCTGTTATGGACCTGGTCTTGAGTCCAACTTGGCCCCTTTTGGACTCGGACTCGATTGTTTAAAGATTCGAACTTGACTCGGACTCGGCCTGTTATGGACTCGGTCTTGACTTCGACTCGGCCCCTTTTGGACTCTGACTCGATTGTTTAAAGACTCGGACTTGACTCGGACTCGGCCTGTTATGGACTCGGTCTTGACTTCGACTCGGCCCCTTTTGGATTCTGACTCGATTGTTTAAAGACTCGGACTTGACTCGGACTCGGCCTGTTATGGACTCGGTCTTGACTTCGACTTGGCCCCTTTTGGACTCTGACTCGATTGTTTAAAGACTTGGACTTAACTCGGACTCGGCCTGTTATGGACTCGGTCTTGACTTCGACTCGGCCCCTTTTGGACTCTTGACTCGATTGTTTAAAGACTCGGACTTGACTCGGACTCGGCCTGTTATGGACTCGGTCTTGACTTCGACTTGGCCCCTTTTGGACTCTGACTCGATTGTTTAAAGACTCGGACTTGACTCGGCCTGTTATGGACTCGGTCTTGACTTCGACTCGGCCCCTTTTGGATTCTGACTCGATTGTTTAAAGACTCGGACTTGACTCGGACTCGGCCTGTTATGGACTTGGTCTTGACTTCGACTCGGCCCCTTTTGGACTCTGACTCGATTGTTTAAAGACTCGGACTTGACTCGGACTCGGCCTGTTATGGACTCGGTCTTGAATCCGACTCGGCCCCATTTGGACTTGGACTCGATTGTTTAAAGACTCGGACTCTGCCTGTTATGAACTCGGTCTTGAGTCCGAATTGGCCCCTTTTGGACTCGGACTCAATTGTTTAAAGACTTGGACTTGACTCGGACTCGGCCTGTTATGGACTCGGTCTTGACTCTGACTCGGCCCCTTTTGGACTCGGACTCAACCGGACTCAATTGTTTAAAGACTCGGACTTGACTCGGACTCGGCCTGTTATGGACTCGGTCTTGAGTCCAACTCGGCCCCTTTTGGACTCGGACTCGATTGTTTAAAGACTCGGACTCGACTAAGGTGGACTTGAACCCAACACTACTTATATATAAAAAAAAAATATTTTGATCACGCTCAGAGACTCTCATGATACAATGCTGACAAAATACAAAAAGTGCTAAAAATACACTTCTGTTATTATTCATGTTTGACATTATACCTTTTAGTCAGTAAGTATGGACGGTCATTAAATTAACTTTGGTGTTGTTCTCCAACATGTCAACTGTACCATTAAAAAAAACATTTTGATAGTACAATGCAATCCAAAAATATAGCATTTGGAACCACGGTTGCCAAATGTGGACTTTTTTTTTATTTTTATCAAAGTGTCCAAAAACATCTCCAAGCAGGTTTTATTGAACATATATATATATATATATATATATATATATATATCAGAATCAGAATCAGCTTTATTGCCAGTCTTGGTGACAGTCCAAAAAGTCCATAATCATAAAATTCAGATCACTTTGGCTTCCTATTTCATCACTTCAGAAAATGTGCGTTGAGCGTCCTCTTGTGCGCAGTCTTTGTATGTGCAGTCTGGGCATGTTTACATCATGTGGGCACGTGATTGTCCAAATATTGAATCTAACACTCTCCAGACAGCCAATGAGGATGATCTGACACATCTATGAGGATCATGTTTCAGTGTATGGATCCCAGAACAACCGTTGCCATAGAGACGCCATTAGTAATAGCCACCATAGCTTGTTATGACACTCTTTGACTAATAATTCAGGATCTACATATTGTATTATGTCACGTGTGGCCTTGTTTTATTCAGAGCCGTCTACTGTAAGTTATGATTTGCCATTTTTTATAATATGATTATTTTTCATGTAGTTTATAAACAAAAATGTGATGATAATTCAGTTTTCTCTGTTTAGCATATCATATATGTGCATTTCACACACACTCTATTTTTATCTCTGAGTGAAATAAATTTGCTCATTATAATCTACTAATCAAGACCTTTCAAAAGATATATGACACATGGCTGTGTGATGTTATTACTGGTTCTAAATATGATTGTTGTGGTTATGAAAATGGAGCCGTTCTGATTTATCAGCAAATATAAAAGCAGTATTTGAGATTTAGTCAGATCAGCTATATTCATTGTAAAGATAAGAGTCTAAGCTTTAAAACAACTTTGCAGATTAAGCAACTGATTGTTGAGTAATACCATAATATATACAGGTGCATCTCAATAAATTAGAATGTCGTGGAAAAGTTCATTTATTTCAGTAATTCAACTCAAATTGTGAAACTCGTGTATTAAATAAATTCAATGCACACAGACTGAAGTAGTTTAAGTCTTTGGTTCTTTTAATTGTGATGATTTTGCTCACATTTAACAAAAACCCACCAATTCACTATCTCAAAAAATTAGAATACATCATAAGACCAATAAAAAAAAAACATTTTTAGTGAATTGTTGGCCTTCTGGAAAGTATGTTCATTTACTGTATATGTACTCAATACTTGGTAGGGGCTCCTTTTGCTTTAATTACTGCCTCAATTCGGCGTGGCATGGAGGTGATCAGTTTGTGGCACTGCTGAGGTGGTATGGAAGCCCAGGTTTCTTTGACAGTGGCCTTCAGCTCATCTGCATTTGTTGGTCTCTTGTTTCTCATTTTCCTCTTGACAATACCCCATAGATTCTCTATGGGGTTCAGGTCTGGTGAGTTTGCTGGCCAGTCAAGCACACCAAGACCATGGTCATTTAACCAACTTTTGGTGCTTTTGGCAGTGTGGGCAGGTGCCAAATCCTGCTGGAAAATGAAATCAGCATCTTTAAAAAGCTGGTCAGCAGAGGGAAGCATGAAGTGCTCCAAAATTTCTTGGTAAACGGGTGCAGTGACTTTGGTTTTCAAAAAACACAATGGACCAACACCAGCAGATGACATTGCACCCCAAATCATCACAGACTGTGGAAACTTAACACTGGACTTCAAGCAACTTGGGCTATGAGCTTCTCCACCCTTCCTCCAGACTCTAGGACCTTGGTTTCCAAATGAAATACAAAACTTGCTCTCATCTGAAAAGAGGACTTTGGAACACTGGGCAACAGTCCAGTTCTTCTTCTCCTTAGCCCAGGTAAGACGCCTCTGATGTTGTCTGTGGTTCAGGAGTGGCTTAACAAGAGGAAAACGACAACTGTAGCCAAATTCCTTGACATGTCTGTGTGTGGTTGATGCCTTGACACCAGCCTCAGTCCATTCCTTGTGAAGTTCACCCAAATTATTGAATCAATTTTGCTTGACAATCCTCATAAGGCTGCGGTTCTCTCGGTTGGTTGTGCATCTTTTTCTTCCATACTTTTTCCTTCCACTCAACTTTCTGTTTACATGCTTGGATACAGCACTCTGTGAACAGCCAGCTTCTTTGGCAATGAATGTTTGTGGCTTACCCTCCTTGTGAAGGGTGTCAATGATTGTCTTCTGGACAACTGTCAGATCAGCAGTCTTCCCCATGATTGTGTAGCCTAGTGAACCAAACTGAGAGACCATTTTGAAGGCTCAGGAAACCTTTGCAGGTGTTTTGAGTTGATTAGCTGATTGGCATGTCACCATATTCTAATTTTTTGAGATAGTGAATTGGTGGGTTTTTGTTAAATGTGAGCCAAAATCATCACAATTAAAAGAACCAAAGACTTAAACTACTTCAGTCTGTGTGCATTGAATTTATTTAATACACGAGTTTCACAATTTGAGTTGAATTACTGAAATAAATGAACTTTTCCACGACATTCTAATTTATTGAGATGCACCTGTATTTAGTGATCAGCGCCCCCTCTCCGCCCAATACCGGGCCGCTCCCAGTGTAAGAGGTTAAACCTGTTTGCCTTTCTTTCTTTTATTGAACACAAGAGGAGATATTTGAAAGAATTTACCGTAGATCTTTTCGGTGGAACTGTCAACCTTCAACAAGGTTCAAAAGTAGCGATGTCCAAATTCTGAATGAATCATTGTTTTCTGTCATATCTTGTGTCAATCTGTCAATCTGGTTCACAAAACCAATCTAAATTATTTTTTTCAAAAATCATCATCTACTTCCAATTGTGAACTCTGATGAAAGTCTTCTTTTGAAAATGCCTCCTTTTGTGTTCCATGGAAGAGAGGCTTGATATGAGGTTGAGTAAAAGAGTTGAACTTTTCCTTTCTTTCTTCTGTAGTATCCTGCAGCCCTCATGAATCTTGGAGCCATTCTCCATCTGAACGGGAAACTCCAGGAGGCCGAGGCCAATTACCTGAGAGCCTTGCAGCTGAAACCAGATGACACCATCACTCAGTCCAACCTGAGGAAGCTGTGGAACATCATGGAGAAACAGGGCTTGAAGACTCTTGGACACCTTTGACTAATGAGCACCTCCACTGAGGTTTTGAGAGAAACGTTCTCTCTGCTCTCACTACTGAGGTAATCTACAGTCTAGGACAGACTGAGGAAGTCTTCAGAACCTTACAGTACCTCTTGGGATGTTTGAAATGAGCACTGTACATTTGGTAAAATAGAGAACTTCTGGAAGACGTTAAAATTGTAGAGCTCCTCAGACCTGTCAAGAACTTCTATTTGCTCTTCAGAGAGCCTTGAGTCCTCAAAAGGAGTTCTCCACTTGAAGTAGCCCATAGATACATACTTGAAGTCTCATATTGATTAGGTTTGTAATTAGTTAGTTAAAGGGCAATATTTGCTCTGAGGCTGAATAACATTATGATTGAATGAGCATGTGAAGCTTGTCTCTCCATGTACAGTACATTTCAATGTCAATGAGTTCATTCATATAACTGGAATCATTCATATTTATTGAGTACATCATAGCTTACGGACCATTTATTTTCATGCACAAAGGTGATGCATGATTTTATGCCATCTAAACTGATCAACAAAATAACAAATTAAAAGGCCATGAAACACGTCCTAAATCGTTCTCACTCACAGTAAAAACCACAAAAACTGTCCATTGTGTCAAATAAGTGACATTGTATTGACACTGTACATACTCACCATGGATCATATTAGACGCCTTTGTGTTGAACACGGATTCGTACACATCCCATCAGTGTCACGTGAATCCAAACGTACCATACCCACAACATTAGATAAATACTGGGATCATGGAATTGGATCCATCTTGCCAAAAATGACATGAATCCTGAAAGAAACATTGGATAAGCTCTGTCGCCTGAAAGAAATGTTCTCGCGAGCTCTCTTTGCCTTACTTTGTCCAAACTTGTTCTGTAGCAGAAAAACACTTGGCTTGTTTTCCTCGTTGCTTTACTAACATAACAGCTAATGGATCACAAACGGTTATTTCACATTCAGCTGGTTTGGACAGATCCATGGATGTCAACTAGTTCTAATGGTCTCGTTTGCAGTCTGGTCGAATATAGAAGCAAATCTTTGACTGAAAACACTTAACCAAATACAAAACGTTTCACTCTTGCACTCATCTTACAAAATACAGCCATAGATTTAAAAGGGATTGTTTGTATGTAATATTGCTTTAATATTATTTTCTATGTTTGAGTGTTTAAATTTAACCTAATATATAAAAATGACACATTACAGTATGATGTTTTTTTCTCAAACACAGAAAAACGGTGAGCCAGAATCACAATATGCGAATTTCGTGTTCTTCAGTCGTGTTTTCGTTCTTGCAATTACTTTGTCCCTGATGTGAGGATAGATTGCGTTTGAAAAGCTCTTATTTTGTGATCACACAAGTTCCACATTGGTTTTGATATG
>NC_059361.1:265000-282500 GCF_019703515.2 Myxocyprinus asiaticus | reverse complement strand
ATTTGGCTAAATATATGTATGTTATACTTCTGAGCTGGACCGTCCGTGTTGGGAAATTATTTAAAATAAGTAATCCACTACAAATGACTAATTAGGCCTACTACTCATATTGTAATCAGATTACTGCTTCATCAAAAAAGTAATCACATAAATAATTACTTTTAAGTTACTTTCTAAAACACCTTTCAAGTAAAAGTTTTGGTTTTTCCTCTCAACAAATTCAAAATAATCTTTATATTTTATAAGGAAGTCAATAGCTGTCACAAACAGACGTACAAATGAACATAACTCATGTTTTCATTGTATTGTACATTATTAATATTATTTTAGAAATATCTGCAACCTAAGCAATGCATTTAAAAGTAATTAACATAATTGAAACTCATTAACTGTAATCTCAATACAAGAATTGAACATCTAATGCGTTACTATAGAAGTAATTTGTTTACAGTGATTAATTACACAAAACAATAGTGGAGAATACACCAGAAGTAATATCAGCTTTGATTTTCAGCATGTTTTTATTAATTATGTGATCCAATAGTTCACTTTTTTTACACTCATTTGAATTAAAAATGCAGAATAACTGAGATGGATGTTCTTGTTGATATGGTGCTATCTTAATGAGGTCATGTGACAATAATAATGCATACATCTGCTAGAGACAATGCAGTTTCACATACTATTTTAAAACATAGTAAGGAGTATATAGTGTGCAGTATGCAGTAAACAGAGGCTAGTATTCCACATTTCAATCTGCTTCTTTTAGTGTTTGCTGATTAGTGTTTTGCAGCTGTCTACTCCACTAATCACTGTAATAAATATAACTGCAAGCAGCAATTACGGGGCCAAGCCCACCAACGTATAGCATGTATGGAAGTGTCACTGGACAACACTGATTATGAAAATTTTGACCAATAGGTGGCACAGTTACCAAATTGACATGGTGAGGTCAAGGTGTGGTCATTATAACACATACAAAGTTTCATGAAAATACTGCAAAGCGTTGCAGAGATACATCCTCAGATGCTTTTTGGCGACTTACATCAAATTCGTTGGTGTGCTATTTGAGAACCATTTTATCTATGGAAAAGCTTTTGATAACTTAATGTTGTGAGTGTCCCTAGATGATACATGACACATTTTGTGCAAATTGGACTTACAGCCTAGGAGGAGTTCGATAAAGTTCAAAATGGTGGACAGGAAGTATGGCTGACTATGGCAAATTTGCTATCATCGTACTCGGCATGACTCAAGGAATCTATAGAGAGCAGTCACAGAAGGATAGGTCAAATTCATCAAACTTTATAAGCATTTTTAAACATTTTGTTATAATTTTTGACCACAAGGTGGCACTGGTCCCAAACTTTATAGGTACTCTCAGGGCACAGTGCTGATGATGCATGCTGAGTTCCGTAACCGCACGCCAATGCGTTTGTAAAATATAGCATTTTATGACAAAATTCTAAATGGCCGATGCCCTAAATGGCTGACATAGAAAAATTGGGTCTCATTCAACTCATTATGCCCCCAAGGAATCTAAAGAGACCAACCTCATGATTTTAGGCTGAACTATTCAGAAGTTATAAGCAAAAATGACACTTTTTCATATTTCCTGACCACTAGGTGTTGCTGTCCCAAAACTGTGTCATTATGGCTGTGACATATCCCAAGTTTGGTGTCAATACGCCTAAGTGTGGCAAAGATACAGCCTCAAGTCCATTTTGGCATGCTTGCCGTCAAATTCGTTGAAATGTTTGGTCTATCATAAAGCTTTAATAACTTTTTATTCCCAGTGTCCCTAGATGATGAGTTACGGTCTAGGAGGAAAATTCAAAATGGCGGAAAATCTAGTCAGATGGAAATTGAAAATAATTTAATGAATATAAATATGTATTTTGAACCTATAATCAAATAATTTTGATAATAGGTTCAAAAGGTATGAGTATAAACATAAGTGTTAATTTAAACAGATGGTGGTGCTAGAGCGTCTGAGATGACACATGAATATAAATGTGCCTGTTTTTCAACTAACTTTAAGCATGAGTGATTGGTCTGATGGTCATTATCTCTTCTGTAGTGACACTGTCAGGTCAGAAGTATCTGGACACCTACAGTAAACACACATATGTTCTCGTTAAATATTTCAGTTAATCATTTCTATATGTATTAAGATTTGTCTTCAGTTTAATGAAATGGTCCAGCCTAACCATTTAATTAAGAGGACTCCATTTACTTTTGCCCAAGTGGAGTATTATTTGACAAGAAACAGGAGTGATTTATAAATGACCATCAGAAAGTGCAGCCGCAGCATTCGCTCGTAATCTTGACCTAAAGTTTATCACAAGTTCAGTGATCTCAATATTGTGAGAAATCTCACAGATTATTACATACGACATAGGCATCCATCACACGCGATATGATTTCCTGCCTCTTAATCAATAAGTGCATATTTTGATCTGTTTGATTAGACATTAGCTCACAGATCCAGCATGACCAGCGCTGGAGGAAATCAAAACATCTGCGTCTGGTTTTCATGAGCCTCTTCATCATTACAGTGTTGCCGTTTTCTTCGAGTGGGCTCTGTGGTAAAGGAGAGGAGCTTACCATTCCTTTATGAGTGCCTTTTTCTTATTATGTTGTGATACAGAAAATCTGTCCGCTGTTATCAAGCAAATATTATTATAAAATTGCAGATGATCTGTTGGCTGTTTGATCTCACTGGTTGAATCCAGAATCCTGAGGCAGATTCACAGTGTGTTTTGAGGCAGTTCTGTGCGTGATACATGAAGTCTTCTTCCTCTCTGTTATTACAGGACACATGGAGGATTAGTGAGGGATTGTACAACAACGGACCAGCGGCTCTCTCAGGTTATACAGTCGCCATCTTTCAAAGAGTTTTCTAAAACGTGGAGGAAATTAGATTTTGTGTATCAGTTGGTGATTACATGCATGTGGTAGATGAATATATTGGAAGTGTCACTTCAACTCTCAAAATACAAGAAAATGGAAAACTGTTTTTCACATGTGCGTTAGATTTAATTCATACATAAATATTTATGGGTCATTAACAAACAAGTTTGTCCGAGGTGATAAAAATGAAAAATGTTTTAAAAATCTAGTTTAAAACACACGTGTCATGATTATAAAAATTTAATCTTTGTGCATTTTGTTTTCACAAATAAATAAAAAATAATTACTTTATTTAAAAATGTCATGTGGTGTAACCTTCAAGTAAAAGGTATTTAAATACTTTCAATGCACATTGAAAACATGAGTCTGTACACAATCATTCATTAAAAATAAAGTCTTCAAATATATTTTTCAAAGTGGAGAATATATATATATATATATATATACACACACACAATTCAAGTCAGAAGTTTACATACACTTAGGTTGAAGTCATTAAAACGCATTTTCCACAGATTTAATATTAGCAAACTATAGTTTTGGCAAGTCGTTTAGGACATCTACTTTGTGCATGACACGAGTAATTTATCCAACAATTTTTTACAGACAGATTGTTTAACTTTTAATTGACTATATCACAATTCCAGTGGGTCAGAAGTTTACATACACTAAGTTAACTGTGCCTTTAAGCAGCTTGGAAAATTCCAGAAATAGGAGGTGTACTGAATTGGAGGTGTACCTGTGGGTGTATTTTAAGGCCTACCTTCAAACTCAGTGCCTCTTTGCTTGACATCATGGGAAAATCAAGAGAAATCAGCCAAGACCTCAGAAAAATAACTGTGGACCTCCACAAGTCTGGTTCATCCTTGGGAGCAATTTCCAAACACCTGAAGGTACCACGTTCATCTGTACAAACAATAGTACACAAGTATAAACACCATGAGACCACACAGACATCATACCGCTCAGGAAGGAGACGCATTCTGTCTCCTAGAGATGAACGTAGTTTGGTGCGAAAAGTGCAAATCAATCCCAGAACAACAGCAAAGGACATTGTGAAGATGTTGGAGGAAACAGGTAGACAAGTATCTATATCCACAGTAAAACGAGTCCTATATCGACATAACCTGAAAGGCTGCTCAGCAAGGAAGAAGCCACTGCTCCAAAACCACCATAAAAAACCCAGTCTACAGTTTGCAAGTGCACATGGGGACAAAGATCTTACTTTTTGGAGAAATGTCCTCTGCTCTGATGAAACAAAAATTGAACTGTTTGCCCATAATGACCATCGTTATGTTTGGAGGAAAAAGGGTGAGGCTTGCAAGCTGAAGAACACCATCCCAACCGTGAAGCATGGGGGTGGCTGCATCATGTTGTGGGGGTGCTTTGCTGCAGGAGGGACTGGTGCACTTCACAAAATAGATGGCATCATGAGGAAGGAAAATTATGTGGATATATTGAAGCAACATCTCAAGACATCAGACAGGAAGTTAAAGCTCGGTCACAAATGGGTCTTCCAAATGGACAGTGACCCCAAGCATACCTCCAAAGTTGTGGCAAAATGTCTTAAGAACAACAAAGTCAAGGTATTGGAGTGTCCATCACAAAGCCCTGACCTCAATCCGATAGACAATTTGTGGGCAGAACTGAAAAAGTGTGTGCGAGCAATGAGGCCTACAAACCTGACTCAGTTACACCAGTTCTGTCTGGAGGAATGGGACAAAATTCCAGAAACTTATTGTGAGAAGCTTGTGGAAGGATACCCAAAACATTTGACCCAAGTTAAACAATTTAAAGACAATGCTACCAAATACCAACAAAGTGTTTGTAAACTTCTGACCCACTGGGAATGTGATGAAAGAAATAAAAGCTGAAATAAATCATTCTCTCTACTATTATTCTGACATTTCACATTCTTAAAATAAAGTAGTGATCCTAACTGACCTAAAACAGGGAATGTTTTCTACGATTAAATGTCAGAAATTGTGAAAAACTGAGTTTAAATATATTTGGCTAAGGCAGGGCTGTTTCTGGGCATAGGTGAACTAGGCAGTCGTCTAGGGCACCACCTGCCTTTTTCTCTCATGAATATTGATATTTAACGATATGACCAAAATATCACACAATATTGAGGGTCTAAAAGGGTCCTAAGCATATTAATAAAAGATTACTCTGCATCATGCATGTCAGCATTTCTCTTTTTTCATGAATTTCAGCATTGAAGGAGCCTTGACCCTTATTTGTAAACTCTATAAATATTGGAGCAGTTTATTTAGGAACTGGACAGTTTTTACCTGGTAGACAATAAAACAGAGGCTTCGATTATTGGGTGGGTCTGTATTCTCATTATATCGGATGATGCATAGAAACACACTAGCCGGGGTTAATACGTACATCTCACGATCACATTGTAACCAGTTCACTTTTAAGTCAGAGGTTTCAGGGTTCACTAATATAAGTCAGGTTTAAAACATACGTGTCAATATTCTATAAATGTAATCTTTTGTGTCCATTTTGTTTCACAAATTAAAAAACAAAAACATTTATAGCATTTTCTACCAAAAAAAATACAATAAAATGTAATGACTTTATTTTAAAATGTCATGTGGTGCAACCACCAAGTAAATGTATTTAAATGCTGTCCTTGCACCTTACACGAATACATGAGACTGTAACACAATCATTCATTGAAAGGGATTTTTATTTTATTTTTATTATTTATTTATTTTTCAAATATCATGAATGTTTGTATTTAATGATATGACAAAATAATGTTGTTGTTTTTTACTGCCTTGGGACGGTTATACCACATATATTGTTTTTATTTTTGTTTTGTTATTTTACTTTAAATCCCATATATAAATATATATATTACAATGACTTTGACCTCAGTAATTAAAAACATGTTCATCATAGAAGAGGTGTATTCAAGCAATTGTTTAGTGTGAACTGCATTTGTGATGTATTTTTAAAAATAATATAATAGACCCTTATTTACAGTTTGAACTGGACAATTTTTACCTGGCAGACAATAAAACAGATTTAAAAAATAAAATATATCATATATGTAAATTGAGGGACGGCTCGAGCGATATATCTAGAGAAAAGAATATCATAAAGATTTGATTACAGACTCTTTTGACTTAGACTAGTAAGAAAACACTTAAAAACCCCTTAGCAACTGCATAGCAACGCCCTGACAACCAGCCACTACACCCTAGCATTATGGCGGTGTGTTTTGCATGGTTAAAAAAGACTCACATTTTAATGAGAAAATGTAAAAATATAGTTTTGCTTAGTCTCATATGTACAACTTGTTTATATGAGCGATAAGTGAGTGACTGACGGTCCCAGATGATGTGCATTCTGCTTCTCTCATTAATGGGCCGCAGTAATGCTCTTATCCACAGGACTGTGGTTACACCTGACTCCTCATCATTTACTGGAAATAATTAGTTCAGGGGAATCCTTAATAATCAAATTTAACTATTTAAAACATCAAGAGCTCAAAGATGAATGTTAAGACTAAAAGATGTATACCGGACTGTATAGTAAGACATAGTGTTATATGTTCAAAAATGGCAAACTTCTCTTAAATATCCAGACCAGAATGATAATTGCACCAAATGGAAACAATAGTCTTTTCCATTGGAATTTGGAATTGAATCCAATGACACAACTGACTAAATCCTGTGAGTAATTTATATTGAAGACCCCTGGAAGACACACACACCGCTACATCAGAGACATGATTTCTCTAAATATCAAATCTTTGTTATGAGTAGATCTACTGTGGTGAGATAGAGACCACTGCACCAGTCACACTGAGACCTTTTAAATGATATTAAACATATAAGTCACATTCTTTGTACACATAGGACATGGTATTTTTGAACATATAGATCTTCGGTGGGTTTGAGGTAATTCTGTGATGAGAGGAAGAGGAGGAGAGGGGGAGAATGGAGCAGATGTGGATGAACAACAATGAGAAGTGAACAAAGTATGTTGTTGTGTCTCAGGTAGAGATTTTTGTGAGTGAGTTCATATGTTGAAATGTTTTTTGTTTCCTCAGAAAGCGGTGCTCAGTCCAGACAAACAAGTCTGACAGCTGTACCGCAGTGGAAACACCCCTGTCACAATGAAGTGCATTTTATCAGGCAGTCATAATTAGATAGATTATGGTATTATTTATCTCCAAGAGTAACACAGAAAACTAAGATTATGCACAGTAAACATGGCTTGGCTTGTTTGCTTTCTGTATGTGAATTGCGTTTGACACATATCATTTTTTTATTTAATTTTTTAAGCAGTTTGTTGCCTGTTTTGGTGCTGCTGCTCCTTTAAGACTTGACAGTACACGCCCACTGTTATGATTGACTGACCTGCTCTCTCTACTTGCCATTTCACTGCTCACCGCTGCTGGGCATGGCTACAGAAGTGAATAAAGATAAAGTAGGCATTGTTGTGTTATTGTGGAGGCGGTCAGATGCAAATGTCCACAACAGTGTGACATCACAATGTGGAGGAAGTAGAGAAGGAGTCGTTTTTGCAGATTGGTTTCAATAAATGCTCTTTTTGCAGAGAGGAGGAAGTTTTGAGTTCTGAAACTTACAGTATGTTTTTATAGTATAATGACCTCTTATATATCAAAAGATAAAGGAAAAAGATTCCTCATATCATGACCCCTTAAAGGTTCAGGGTGTGGTTGCAACAAACCCTTTAAAGGAATAATACAGCTGACAGTGACCTGGACGAGTACAGTAAATTCTTTAACACAGGTGACTCATAAAAAGGATTTGTTTAGGGGTGTCTTGGCCGTCTGAACATTTAGTATATTAAGAAACAAATTGACTATCCCCAAGGCCGAATGAATGTCTATACATCACATGCTAATTCTACAGACTGGCAGTCTGCCTGTGTGCTTTTACAACGTTTAATCTCACTAGGTGTGAAATCAGGAGTCAGCGATATAAACCAGAACACTGTCATCACAAAATGCCACTTTCCATCAGATTACAGAGAACAGCCATCCTGTGAAGATATAATCAGATGGCATTGAGGGCAAGGACAAACCTGAGGGAAAGATTACTCTGTAAAGCTCAATTCCTGTTTGTAGTCTCACACTCGTTGATCATTCTTGTCTCTCAGATGTTTGCATCTGTTCAGATCAGTACTCATGCGTGCAGGTCATGCCATGCATAAATCAGGTTTCATTAATCACAGACGCACGAATGGATGTGGTGAACAGCAGCAGATATCTGAACACGTCTTCTCTTGGCCTCTGACAGGTGCAGATCAATTCAAAGACAGATTGGACTGAGATGGATTTTTCCCTGGACACACGCTGCTTTTTAACTTTTCAATCCAAACTCAGTGCACAATATAATGAGCACTGAGCTGTCAACAACATGCAATGAGCTGTCAACAACATGTATTGACAGTAAAGCAGACTGCTGAACCACCTGAACATTTCTTCAATGGTCGCTGTGGCTTCAACTCTTCCAGCTCATTGATATAATATACTGTAGTTATATAGATCATTTCTATATAACTGTTCCTGAGCTCAGCTGGTAGTGTATTGTGCTGGCATTGCCAAGGTCATGGGTTCAAGACAGGAAACACATGAACTGATAAAGGGTACACCTTGAATGAACTGTAATGTGTAAATATAGTAAATATGGAGAACTAGCCAGCTGCTTTCCTTTACAATGTATTTTTCATATGATTTGTATATTTGACATTACAGTGTCAATGTTACATAATTTAAACACTGATATGATTAAATTCAAAAACATTAAAATATGTAACACAGAGTACCAACCAGACATGATGCGACGCCATGACACACGATAAAAGGTATATTTTCCATTTTAATCAGAGTCTTTGTCCTAACCAGCCACGACACATGACGAGCGACAGTGAAAATGGCTTTCTATTTTTGAAATGGTTTCTATTTCTGCGACGTCGCACCAGACAACACAGTCAACCAATGGGTCTAAAATTATACTTACTGCAGTATATTAAAGTTGGCATCTCACTAGCCGGTTCAGAACAACTTGATTTTGGCCGAGGGTTTCACACACCTACCGAATGTTGTGCTTGATGTCTTACACACACACACACACACACACACACACACACACACACACACTGGTTCAGAATGGCAGTGGGGATATATACACCGGCTCATTCTGACTTTCTCTCTGCTTCCCAACAGGAGTATCGCATTAACATAAACAATCACACAGACTGAATTAAAGATGCAATTCATAACGTAACTTTTCCCTGTGTATTTGTGTGATTGTTTATTTATCGGGGTTTGCCGTAGAAAGCGTTACAGAGCTCATGTGAGAAAATGAGTTGTGTTCAATAAACATACTGTTCCATCTGTAATTGCTCTGTTATCTACATTATCCTCATTTTAGTGTATGTATATCTCAATGTCGTGTCGCGCCTGGTGTGGACAGACAGATTGCTTGTCGCTGGAATCTTATCACGTTGCATCTGGTTAGGACAAGGAGTAATGAGTGCATAGCCCCTTTCCCACATACAGTCCTAGTACTTACTCTTGCATTGCAAACACACAGGAAATACAAAAAACATCTTGTTGATGAGAGAAGTCAACAGAGAATGGCCAGACTGGTTTGAACTGACAAAGTCTACGGTAACTCAGATAACCGCTCTGTACAATTGTGGTGAGAAGAATATCATCTCTGAATGCTGTTCTGAGATGCGGGTTGGCACTGTTTTGGTGGCACAAGGGGGACCTGCACAATATTAGACAGGTGGTTTTAATGTTGTGGCTGATCGGTGTACACTAAAGAAAGTGAAAGCTGTGTTAGTCATTACAACCAAGGTTATTATTGTTTTGAATGTTGATTTAGTTTTTATTTCTACTTTATTTTCAATTTGTCCTTTCAATTTAGTTTTATATCAAATTATCCCTATATAAAGAAATAATAGTCTATTGTCATGACCTCAGTCTGACAGCCCTCTCCTTCTTGTTATCTGTTAACGTGTTGGTCTCTGTTTTGTGTTTGAGCTCATGGCTCTGTTGTGTTTTTTGTCTGCTATGTGCTCTTTTGACCCTGCCCGCTTGTTTCCTCTTGCCACGCCTCCTTGTTTAGTCTGTGTCATGTTGATTGTCCCGCATGTGTCTTCCTCTATACAGTTGTGCTCAAAAGTTTGCATACCCTGGCAGAAAGTGTGAAATTTTGGCATTGATTTTGAAAATATGACTGATCATGGTCTTTTATTTAAGGATAGTGATCATATGAAGTCATTTATCATCACATAGTTGTTTGGCTCCTTTTTAAATCATAATGATAACAGAAATCACCCAAATGGCCCTGATCAAAAGTTTACATACCCTTGAATGTTTGGCCTTGTTACAGACACACAAGGTAACACACACAGGTTTAAATGGCAATTAAAGGTTAATTTCCCACACCTGTGGCTTTTTAAATTGCAATTAGTGTCTGTGTATAAATAGTCAATGAGTTTGTTAGCTCTCATGTGGATGCACTGAGCAGGCTAGATACTGAGACATGGGGAGCAGAAAAGAACTGTCAAAAGACCTGCGTAACAAGGTAATGGAACTTTATGAAGATGGAAAAGGATATAAAAAGATATCCAAAGCCTTGAAAATGCCAGTCAGTACTGTTCAATCACTTATTAAGAAGTGGAAAATTCTGGGATCTCTTGATACCAAGCCAAGGTCAGGTAGACCAAGAAAGATTTCAGCCACAACTGCCAGAAGAATTGTTCAGGATACAAAGGAAAAACCCACAGGTAACCTCAGGAGAAATACAGGCTGCTCTGGAAAAAGACAGTGTGGTTGTTTCAAGGAGCACAATACGACGATACTTGAACAAAAATGAGCTGTATGGTTGAGTTGCCAGAAAGAAGCCTTTACTGTGCCAATGCCACAAAAAAGCCCGGGTACAATATGCCCGACAACACCTTGACAAGCCTCACAGCTTCTGGCACACTGTAATTTGACCAAAATAAAGCTTTATGGTCACAACCATAAGCGCTATGTTTGGAGAGGGGTCAACAAGGCCTAGAGTGAAAAGAATACCATCCCCACTGTGAAGCATGGTGGTGGCTCACTGATGTTTTGGGGGGGTGTGAGCTCTAAAGGCACGGGGAATCTTGTGAAAATTGATGGCAAGATGAATGCAGCATGTTAAGAGAAAATACTGGCAGACAATTTGCATTCTTCTGCACGAAAGCTGCGCATGGGACGCTCTTGGACTTTCCAGCACGACAATGACCCTAAGCACAAGGCCAAGCTGACCCTCCAGTGGTTACAGCAGAAAAAGGTGAAGGTTCTGGAGTGGCCATCACAGTCTCCTGACCTTAATATCATCGAGCCACTCTGGGGAGATCTCAAACGTGCGGTTCATGCAAGACGACCAAAGACTTTGCATGACCTGGAGGCATTTTGCCAAGATGAATGGGCAGCTATACCACCTGCAAGAATTTGGGGCCTCATAGACAACTATTACAAAAGACTGCACGCTGTCATTGATGCTAAAGGGGGCAATACACAGTATTAAGAACTAAGGGTATGCAGACTTTTGAACAGGGGTCATTTCATTTTTTTCATTGTTGTCATGTTTTGTTTTATGATTGTGCCATTCTGTTATAACCTACAGTTGAATATGAATCCCATAAGAAATAAAAGAAATGTGTTTTGCCTGCTCACTCATGTTTTCTTTAAAAATGGTACATATATTACCAATTCTCCAAGGGTATGCAAACTTTTGAGCACAACTGTATATTGTGCCTTCTTTCCTCTTGTGTTTGTCGAATTGTTTTGTTATTAAGTTTGTTTGTTCCTGTTCCAGTTTTATTCCTGTTCCCGGTCGGTCTTAGTTATTTGTCTTTATTCTAGTTTATGTTTTGGTTTGTTTTCTCTCCCCCGTGAGAGTTTTGTGTTGCCTGTTTTCCTGTTGTTTTAATAAATATTTACTTTCACTCATTCCTGCTTGGGTCCTTCTTCCTGCTAGCGTACCGTGACCGTCTATACTGACCTTTCTTTTTGAGTCTCTATCTGCTGACTGGTTTGAGGAAAATACATACAAATGAGTCAACACAGTAGTAATTAGCACTTGATGAGATGTTATATCTCATGATTTGACTGCAAATGCTACATCCGAAAACACCGGAGAAGCCCACTGCTAATATTAGAGCCATTTAACACGAGCATGACAGTATTGTCAAGGTAATTTGCAGAACACGGCACAAGGTGGGGCAGTTCTGTGTGCTGCTCATGCACCTAAAACTCTGATGTGTCCGTGTGCGTCAACAGCTGCTGCCGAAGATAAAAAATATTTGATATTTGCTTGAGCGGCAGTTGTGTTGGTCTGCAATCATTATGACATTTTTAAATACCGACCAAAGTAAATATCACAGAGCTCTTTACAACAGTACATTATTTGGTTTTCCAGTATCTTCCGCACATTTCAATTCTTCCCAACAGTGGCTACATTATGTTGACATCCAGTTTTTCACACTCAGAACTAATTTATGATTTATTTTCTAAAATTGTATTTCATATTTTCATGTAAGTATATCTGAATGAGGAAGAGGTTGGCATTACAGTACTGTGTATAAAATGTTAATAATTCATAGGAAAATCATATTTTAGTCTTGGTTACTGTGTATGATATACTTCATGATACTGCTAAAAGATGGAAATATAATCCTATTTGCATTGTAATACTATGTCACATTATTGTGTAACATGAGTCACCTTTAACCGTCAACACATTTGATGGAGTTTTCTGGTCACATATTTCTACATATAGTAATGGTCCGTGTTGAACAGACACTGAACTATAATAATGTGCAGTTATCCTCTCACTTGATGTGCATACAAATGGGTTTTATTGTAGTGAAAGCTTGAACAAGGAATAATCACTGTTTATATGATCACGCTGCAGAATATTATTAGCTAATTTGAGAGTATATAACTGCTGAATGACTTCAGCTTCAGACTCTTTATACAATCTACAGCCATTTAAAACATTAGAGAACAATACACTTGAGTTAATGGTACAGTTTACCCTAAACTGATGGTAGAGGGAAGACCCATTTTTCTTGTGCTGTGATATTTAGCATCTTATGAAAGGAATAAATGACTTGTAGACAGAAACACAATTAGACACCAATTGTGAAAAGATGGATTGTTATAACATCTTTTGTAACAAAATGCGGCTATGAGTTTTTTCTTGGACTCTTTTCAGTTACAGCTTTTGTTAATGAAATAAGAGCGCTAGACTTTCAACACTTAGCAATTAGCTTCATGTTGTATGTCACTAAGTGAACTTGCTTAAGAGCATTTTTTTTCTTCCTCCTAAATATTGTTGATTTTTATGCTCCATTTCAGGAACTCTGCTCAGAGGAATATTGGCATCATCAACCGTTTTGTTGAATCCTTTCGTTCTCAGCCATCTGTTAAGATTAATAATGGATTCCTTTGCCAAGATGTGTAAGAATCTGCCTTATTTCTTCAGTTTTACACAAGAAATCTGCTTCAACCACTTGCCACTTTGTGACACTATTCTAAATCTCTGGGCTGAATTTACTAAAGTCAGGTCCTTTTTATTTGTATAGCACTTTTCCCAATTCACACCGTTTCAAAGCAGCTTTACAGAAAATTCTGCTGTAATGCCTTAAAAACTAAACAGTTGTGCCACTTTGGTGTGCAGTATCTCAGCACAAGAACCTGTGTCTTATTTTCTATTGATCATTGCCGCACTAATTCATCAAATAATGGGGAAGAGTGTTATAATCAGGCTAAGATCGAGATTTGCACCATCGAGTGCATTTTTAGCATGTTAAAGAGTTGACTGATTTGTGTGAATTAAAGTAAAATAAAGCCAGAAGATCATTCTCCCATCACAGTATTTTAAGAGGTGTTCAAAGGACGTTTTAAGTATTATATTTCACATTTTACAGAATGTATTCATTGGGGTTTGCTGTTGATTTGATTTCCTGTTTTTAGCGAATGGGTGTAACCATTAGGAAAGTGCACATCTATTGCAGAAGTGTTCATTTGAGCTATTTTAGCTGCATTTCCACTGTCACTTCCGGGGCTTCATCGTTCCTCCTTGGGGCTTTCTCTGGGCCAACGGCAAATGGCCTTTGGCCCACCGATTATCCTTGGGCCAAACAAGGCCAACTGGGGATTGAGGTGGGTTTAATGTCAAAGGCAGAGTTTTGCTGAACTTTCCAGTTTGTGTATCCAGCGCACAATGGTACAGGTTCGGGAAAAATTAAAAAAATGCAGGCACAGTACAAATCCGTTAAAACACCCAATGGACAAAATGGTGCCCAAAGAAATTACTTCCCATGGTTCGGTGAACTTTCATAGATGGTGTGCTGGTACATCGTCCTGCTGTTAGTGGAGAGACCACTTGGGACACCATGGCAGTTACAGTCGGTGAGTTGTCTGCGCTAACTTATCTTGCTGTTTACATTCGATATAAACTTGATATTCTTAATAACTACATAACATGATATCTCAGCTTGAGCTTCCCTCTTGCTTGTGAAATGGGCAAGGTGTGTGACGATGGAGCCAGGGCAACATATTAAGGGCAGGTTTTTGGGTAACACTGCGGAGTTATTGGCCCGATGGATGGAACGAAGATCAATTTTGGTCTTGCGGCTCGTGGTCCGAGGCTATTGGCCCCGGCTGGCCAGTTAATAGCCCTTGCTCGCACTGGCCCGAAAGTGGAAAAGCAGCTTTTGTGACTGCCTTGGTTCCTATCACAGGGCATGTTTGCACCATTACCTCATTTGCATAATTCATTTAGTGAATCAGGTGAAAATAAAATGCAAACAACAAGCATAGCAAGTGTAATTATTTCTTAGTGAATTTTCCCTCTCTTAGTCTCACTTTTCTTGCCTATTCACCTTCCAACACATGGTTCTTTAGATTGAGGGAACATGTCACTGTAGAGCTCAATGCTTCTCAGATCTTCTTTCTGACAGTACAAATATCTCTTTGTGGAGCTTTTGGAGCCAAATGTGGTGTTTGAAGAGAAGCCAACACACCTTACACTGGCCTTCAGTGTGGATTTAACTTCCTGCTGACTGTGTACACAATGACAGGTAAGCCTCCATTTCAGAACAGAGTATATATAACTGATGTTGCCTCTCCTACTGCTCTGAATATCATTTTGCTGACTCTGAACCACAGAGTGCTGCTGGTACCTTGAGCTGGTCGAGAGAGGCCCTGCGGCCCGTTATTTATTCACTGAGCTCCAGTCGCTGCTGATTGGATTCCTCAGGGAGCCATTAGAGCAGACGATCCGTCCCAACCAGCCACCGGAATCATCCATCATGAAGAACGGGAGCACTGGCAGGCGGTGAGCACCCTCGCAGGTCCCTGAAATCTGCAGCGCTGCTGCGACATCTCGGGAGGGAATGCAAAATGTTGCTAATAGATCTGGATGCTCGTAGAGGAAAAACTCAAGTATTGGAAATGGGACACCGGTGGGTGGATGAATCAACTGCAAGCCTGTGGAGGAGAGGATTGTCTTACCTGCTTTTAACTCGACTGGCTTCACTCAACAGACTCGCAGGTCCTCTGCAGTAGCTGACCTCTGTAGATCACATCTTGGATGGACAAGCATGTTATTCAATACTCTGTTTGGGTTAGAGACCCTTCAGAGAGATCAGCGCCTGTGTGTTTCTGAAGGCTTAAATCCTGAGGGAAGGTGCTTATACTTGCGGTTTGGAATAGTACCAAACAGTTGGAGAGGGTTAGTGGTTTAGCAGGGTCAGATTGGAATACCAAATTTTACCGACAATTTCAAGATTCATGCAGCTCACTGGATTATCTATTATCTTTATTATTGATTTATATATGAGTTTTATAGGCTATGTTGTGCATAAATAGAACTGATCGATCCATACGTCCTGAAACAATGATTTTAATTGATGACTCACAACTTAAATTTACTCTCAGGATTTCCTCTCGGTTTCTTATCTTTATGCAAAAGCTGGAGGGTTAATAGACTAATAGCAAATAAAAACATCTTTAGTTATTTAGTAAACAAGATAAAATTAAAGATCAACCTCAATCATTTCAGTTAAGGCAGAAAACACACAACTGCTGCTTTCGTGGCCCTGTGTCACAAGGCATGTTTATTTATAGAGCACATTTCATACACAATGGCAATTCAAAGTGCTTTACATAAAAAAGATAAAAAAATAATTTTCAATGCAATGCAATTTAAAATCCAGTAGCTATATGATAAGACCAGACACACAACTTATTCCCCGGCGGGCAGGCCAGAAAGTCTTAGTTTTAAGTCTCCAATAGTTAATAATTCATCAAGTCATTAATAGAAATGATAACACATGGCGTGTTAATATTTAGCAATAATCAATGTAGAGGCTGTTTTTTAATATATATTTTTAACCTCCTGAGACCCCCGCGTGAATGTTGTGTGCATTTTTTTATTTATTTTTTTAAAGCAAATAGTTTTCCTAAAATATAAACTCCACATATGTGGACAGCGGGACTAAGTTGTGAAATTTTAAATAACACAAGTCATATTTTTTTTAAATTATGTTTCAGGAGTGTTGATTATTCATGTTTCTGAGATGTTAATCATAAATTATCATAATTAATTCTGATTCAAAGTAATGTCCAGCATCATCCAATCACTGTCAACCATGTTAAAATAAAATGATACATTATAAATTCTGAATCTATGTACTGATTATCATTGTCACATGTCTGTCAAACATGTTGAGTGATCCAAACATCATCTGCAGCCTGAAACTGAACTTTTGATCAGATTTTAGGAGTGAATGCACTTAACTGCATAGAGAGCTATAGGATGCTCCCTTGCTCCCTATTTAGTGAATGACTTAACCTCCAGTGTGCTGTCTGTCTGCACTGGTCTCAGAACAGTTTGAAATGCACCTTATTTTCATCCTAACTCCATATAAAGCCTCTGAAAGACACATTTATCAGTTTTTGGAAGCATCCATTTATTCTCAGTGTGATAATGTACAGTAAATTTAGGATGCATTTACTAATTATAATGAATAGAACCGTATTGCACATTGATAACAAAATAAAATATAAAAACGAACAGATTTTTTAAAGCGGCATATCAAACTAAACTAGAGACTCTCCTCTTTACAACCAAACAGTTTCAATGAAAACACTTCAAGAGATTTCTTACCAGAGGCACTTTTGTTGGTACTGCGTCCGTAGAAGCACTTCACGGAAATCAACTTCATGTTGTTGTGTCACGCGACTCGGTGCGCTAGAAATTTAACCCTTAAATGACAGACTAGAGTCTTGTGAACTGTACTCAGTCAGTTTTTATTCATTTAAATTATGTGTTGCATATAGCGAAGTCAAAATACAATGTCCACACATGTGGACACGTGGTCACACAAGGTTCAAATGAAATATATTTCACAATAATATGATACTTTAAAGTGTATGTGTTCATGTATTGACCATTTTTATATTATATGCACATTGACCTGCTGGCGGCCCACTGGGAAAATTCCCACCACTCCCGATAGCCAATACGACCCTGTGGATTAG
>NC_059361.1:187500-262500 GCF_019703515.2 Myxocyprinus asiaticus | reverse complement strand
TCATAGGGGAGAAAGAGAGGGGAATTGGACTCAAATCTTAAATTACCCTCATGAGCACCACAACTCAACCTGATCTACTGTAATGCCCTCATGCAGATGAGTTTTATTGTTTAATGAACAAATTCCTATCATTTTTCTTATATTAAAAGGAGAACAGATACTCTTAATAGCAGGTCGTAACAGATAGCAGTTTGTAACAGCGAACCATGTGAGTTTATTTACACACTCTGAATGCAACTCAAACAAAAATAACGCTTTTCAGCTGCCAATGTAAAACTACTGCTTTTCAGCCACACAGTGAATCTTCCATAACACACACATAGTACTCAGGTTCAGCTCTCTCTCTCTCTTTCGGAGGACTTGGCTGTCTTTTATCTCCCCCGACTCTCACTGTGAACACAGAAATGGTCCTTATTGCTTTCTCTCTCCCCAGACAGGCATTCGACCATGCCCTCACCTCCACACATCTCTACTCTTTCAACTGCATGTATTTTACCGCACGCACCTGTTTTCTCTCTTTTTTTCTTTTTTTTTCCACTTGTCTACATCAAACAACAAACAATTGCGGTAAGTCATGGCATTTGCTCATGTTATTGCTTCCTGCATTGCATGCCACATGTTTACTATAGCTTCTTCCATCAGCAGTGAGGGATTTAAATGTGATAAATGTAAGGAATTATTCAGGCTGACAGAGAAGTTTAATGAGTTAGAGACATGCATCCGAACGCTAGTGGAGGTCAGTGAGAAAGAGAAGCCGGTAGATACTGTTTCAGATGCGGGTAGTCCAGCGAGCAACACACGCACTTTGGTTCCTGCTCTAGAGCCCCCGCAGCAGGGCGTTTGGGTGACGTCTCGGTGGCATACTCGCTCAACAAAGCGACACCACTCTCCCGTTCCTGTTAGGGTTTCCAATCGATTCTCCCCACTCAGTGATGCACCCACTGAGAATCATGTTGAAAGAGCCTTGGTCATGGGTGATTCTATTGTAAGGAACGTGGAAATAGAGACTCCAGACACTATTGTTAAATGCATTTCTGGGGCTCGAGCATCTGAAATCAGATTAAATTTATAAGTGCTGGCTAATGCTAAAGATTTTCTCAAATTGTTATTCATGTTGACACTAATGATGTCTGGCTTCGCCAGTCGGAGATCACTAAAGATCATGTTAAAGAGGTGTGTGAACTTGCAAAAACGATGTCAGACACTGTAATATGCTCTCGACCCCTCCCTGCTCATCATGGTGACGAGGTTTATAGTAGATTAGTGTCACTGAATGGCTGGATGTCTGATTGGTCTCTGGAGAATAGCATAGGATTCATAGACAATTGGAAGAGGTTTTGGGGTAGACCTGACCTGCTAAAGAGAGACGGACTCCATCCCTCCAGGGAAGGTGCCGCTCTCCTCTCTAGTAATTATAATAATGATAGTATTTGACTAACTGGGGCCCAGGTCAGGAAGCAGACAAACTGGCTAATCCGAACATCTGCTAGCTGACTTGAGATGTCACACAGGTCACATAAAGTACAACACATAAAGACTGTATCACCTAGAGATCATATAGAGACTGTGTCTGTTCCCCGAACTACCAAACACAAACCACTCACTAAATCAATTAGAAAAAAATCTGATTACTTGTAAAAAAATAAAAAAAACAATTGAAGATAAACATCATATAAAGGTAGGGCTACTAAACATTAGATCTCTTTCTACCAAAGCACTAATTGTAAATGAAATTATTACAGATCATAGTTTGGATGTGCTCTTATTGAATTAATTCTTGATGAATTAATCTTACAGTTCATACTAAGTCTTTGTTTAAACACTGGACCTTAACACTTATTTCGTTTAATCATTTTAAACCATAACTTGCACTGCACATAAATAACTAATATTGTCATTATATTCATGATGTTAGTCAGAGGGGAACTGGCCCCCACAGTGAGTCTGGTTTCTCCCAAAGTTACTTTCCTCCATTAATCAACATCTTATGGAGTTTTGTGTTGCCACAGTCGCCTTCAGCTTGCTCACCGGGGTTATAAATACAATTATTATTTAATTATTTACCTTTATACACAATATACAATCATATTTAATCAAATTACACAATGATCACTGTAAGACTTTATATATATTACAGTTTCATTGTTAATGCATGCATTTCTGTACATCATTATTTTCAGTAATGATTGTCAGTGGTATCTGAGGGCTTTCCTGAGGTCGTTGAGACAGGCAGGACTCACGGCAAACCCAAAGATGTTGGGGGGAGTAAGTGATAGGCTGGATGGCTCCCCAGCCTGAGTGGGGCGATGGGGGTATGTGGTGATGGGGGCGTGTCTGAGTGACGTCTGTGGAGAGCGAGGCCAGGAGAGGAAGAGCGGTAAGGATTGACACCTGTTGGAAATGATCTCTAACAGCTGTTTTGTGTTGCAGTGAGAGCTGGAGAGGGATAAAAGGGCAGTCCAGACTGCTGGAGGGGAGAGAGAGAGAGATGCACACAGCCTTGTTGATCTGTGTGTTCAATTGTTGTGCTGAAAAGCAAACCGTTTTGTGTTACACTGAAAAGTGGAAAAATAAAACCTTACGCTGTACAGTTTACCCGGCCCTTGCTTCCTCCTTCACAGAGAGAGCTAGTGATCTGTCACATGTTTATTCTGTGTATTTCGTAGGCTACTGCTCTTCAGTTTTCATGTGTTTACGTGTCCTTTGTGATTTTTCTATATCTTGCTCTCTCACTTGCTCTGTGTGCAAATTAATAAATAAATAGAACACCTGCTTCATCAGACTCACGCTTACTATGTATTGTTATTTTTTACTGTAAATGTTGAGTGTATATAGACAATATCAAATATACTGCATATCAGTGAAATTTAAACTAATATGATGGATAAAAATAGACCATGATGAAGTTCAGGCCATATGAGGGAAGAAATGTGCAGTGCATTTCTATTCACATACTACCCATACTAAATATTATCTGACAAGCAAAAAACACGCCAGCCAAAGGGGAGTTTTTCATAAAAATGTGATCTTCAAGGAAGTTCACCTGGGCACAGCAGGACTAAAAAGTTTTAGAGGCTATCAAACAAAATATTATGTGCAGGTGAGATAAATGAGACTTAAACGTGGTTAGAGTTACATATTAACAACAGTTTTTTTTTTTCTTTTTTTAAAAATAAATTCTATTTAATTACTTTTTTCCTGTTATATACTGTGTACATACTATGTGTGTGTGTGTGTGTGTGTGTTGTAGGTCTGTATGTGTGTGTGTGCTGTAGGTCTGTATGTGTGTGTGTATGTGTGTTGTAGGTCTGTATGTGTGTATGTGTGTGTGTGCTGTAGGTCTGTATGTGTGTGTGTGTGTGTGTGTGTGTGTGTGTGTGTGTGTGTGTTGTATGGTAGGCACAATTGAGAAGGAGTGTTTGGCCATCAAGTGGGCGGTCCTCACCCTCCGATACTATCTGTTGGGTTGTATAGATAGATAGACAGACAGACAGAGAGATAGATAGATAGATAGACAGACAGACAGAGAGAGAGATAGATAGATAGACAGATAGACAGACAGAGAGAGAGATAGAAAGATAGACAGAGAGACAGACAGAGAGAGAGAGAGAGAGAGATAGATAGATAGATAGATAGATAGATAGACAGAGAGACAGACAGACAGACAGACAGACAGAGATAGATAGATAGATAGATAGATAGATAGATAGATAGATAGATAGATAGGACAGACAGACAGAGAGAGAGATAGAAAGATAGACAGATAGACAGACAGAGAGATAGATAGATAGACAGAGAGACAGACAGACAGACAGACAGACAGAGATAGATAGATAGATAGATAGATAGATAGATAGATAGATAGATAGATAGATAGATAGGACAGACAGACAGACAGACAGACAGAGAGATAGATAGATAGATAGATAGATAGATAGATAGATAGATAGACAGATAGATAGATAGATAGACAGATAGATAGATAGATAGATAGACAGATAGATAGATAGGACAGACAGACAGAGACAGACAGACAGACAGACAGATAGACAGATAGACACAGATAGATAGATAGATAGTCACTCAATACTCTGACTATAAAAATACATTAAAAAAACAGGCAATTATGTGAAATAACTGTACAGTACAATACAAACTACTGTATATTTTATATATACTATATATACTATTTTGTTATTGTATAATGTGTATTCTATATTGTGTGTATTGTATACTGTTCATGTATATTATTATTTGTATATTGTGTTGTGTGTAATTATGTGTATATTAGATATATAAATTGTGTTGTAAATCTGATGTTATTGTAAATTGGTATATGTCTCATCACTGTCACGACTGCTATGTTGATCGGAACTGCACCCCAGAATTTCACACACCATTGCACTTGTGTATATGGTTGTGTGACAATAAAGTGATTTGATTTGATTTGATTTGATTTGAAATGATGCTCTAAGTGTTCTTGGATTTTTTTTTAAAACAATGGGCTTACATTTCTTGAATTAAACTCGATCTGTGTTTACTGAAATTCAAATCATGAATCTAGAAGTGAACGTGACAATACGTGTGATCTTTAGTTTTCAGGTGAAATGTTCACAGAAATGTGAAGTGGGTTTTGCTGTAAATTATGTAATGCAGTGAAGAGGAACTGATATTTTATAAACCACACACCCAAACCCCAAACCTAAACCTAATCAAGAAAAAATGTAATTTTTCAAGGAAAAAATTCAACCTCTGAATCGCATTTGTCACTAATTTTGTGAATGTGATTATTCCCTAGTTTCAACGTGAGATGAGAATCTAGGTCTCTGATGCTGAAATGTTTGATGGGAGCTGGTGCTTGTCAGTAATTCGACATAATGGGGCTGATGTCAGAGTACTGGAACATTCAGAAGAAACACTTCGACTTCCTGTGTGATCATGTTGCACAGGTATAGAACCTGTCTGTCTGTCTGTCTGTCTGTCTGTCTGTCTGTCTGTCTCTGTTTAATTGCCAGATTCATCTAATGTGATTCCTGCTGTCATATTAATCCTCAATAATGAATATAATTCCCACAAAGCCCTGACACACTGATGTCTGATTAAGATTACATTAATAGTATTTACAACTATATAGCCTGATCCTAAAATTGCCCTTGCCCCATCTTTTGATTATTTATATTCTTCTGGCAGTCTGTCATGTTTCTTGTAATGTTCTGGTGATTCTAGTGAACTCTCCACAACTGAAGAACTGAACTCAAATGGGTTTCATTCTTATCACACCGTTCCCAGATGTGCTGGAGTGACATGTGTAATTTCATCTACATCAGTCTAAACATGCCTGTGATCCTTATATAAATGAAGAAAACTGTTGCACAAATGGATCTTAATGGGGCGATCTTGAACATTTTTAATAGTGGCATGAATTCCTTCTAGTTCTGCGCCAGCTTTGACAACAAAATGGCTGTGTCTGATTTATTACAGCATGTCAATGTTTAGCAGAACAGTTTTTGCTGGAACGTAAAGAGTCAGAGGGCAGGAAAACTGTTGAGTGACTTCAGAGAATATCAAAGCTCTTTGCTCCAATGCAATTAACTTTTAGTTAACTATTGAGAATGAAGCATTGAAGCAATCTGCTTATACATGGAAACTGGAAATGTTTTCAAATCCATTAATACATTTGACCTTATTTTTTGTTTGAAACATATTTATTTATCATGTAGTCATTATTTATTCTTAATACATTCATAAAGCTATAATAAAACTGTACATATGTGAGACTGGGGCTTGTTGTCACACTGTTTACTCCAGTTAATAGTTTGCAGGGTTTTTAAATGTCATTTTTTTGTTTACATCCCATGAAGCCTTGACTACAAAAAGTTTTGAACATTTCAACCATTAGTTCCCAGGAAAATATAGAGTACATCGGCATTTAACACGTTGATGTGGAAGTGATACGGTCGGTTTTGGGTTAGAAAATGATGAGCAAATTAATATTATTGTGTGAAATATTCCTTTTAAATGTTTAGCTGTATGTGGTATTGCATTTATATAACAGTTCTGTAATCAAATAACTGACATTTCAGACAAACAGCTAATTAGTTTATTTTTGCTCTGCCAGTGAAAATATTTCTGCTACAGTGTTGCAAATCATAGAAGAAGAATTCTTTGTATCAAACACTTTTTTTGGAGAATTTAATTCACAGATATTATCTTAATTTAATACAGTTTGATCTCAGTGTTTGAAACCAACATAGACAGCCACTGTTAATGTGACTTTAGATTCAAAAGCTCACAGTTACTCAGATAAAAGCTTTGTGACAACATACCCCAGTCTCCCCTAATGTTTTATTAGTCAACTGAAATAGAAAGAAGTCCTATTTCTTCTCTTTCCCGCAGACACTCTCTGCAGAGATATCTCTCTGTTATTGACAGTAAATATCTGAAGAGAAAACAGCAGCTGACATTTAATGACCCCGTTATGCACGTCCAGAGTTTACAGGGTTTATTTGCTTCTATTTCACAGTATCTATTATAGGATGCCTACAAATGAAACATTGTCGCCTTTACCTCCAGACTATATTTCTTCTATGCTTACCCGAGATAATACAATTAATGAGCATAAAAACATGCATGAGACATGATCAGTACTGGAAGTGACAACATCAGCCCAGTTTGCATTTATCATGTTTATATTTAGATCTCATTCAGCTTTACATTCCAGTTCACATGTTCTAGAGACCAGTGTTATTCACATTTATTTACATGGTAATGACAATGGTGGTGTGAGCAAGTGTGCATGTATTTCAGTGCAGTGGTGTAACAACAGGAAGTGTAGGGTGTGCAGTCTCACTGGGGTCAGAGGTGAAAAGGGGATTTAAAACAGGTTCTCTGTTGATGGGGGATTCAAATGGCCGAGAAGGGCATCAAGTGGTGACTATATCACCTTGTGTCGTGTTGTTGATGATTTTTGAGGATGACAGCATGTCACTCAACCTATCCATGTTGACGTCTGTCTATTCTGACTATCGTCTACCTAGTGACAGATGAATTGACACCAAAATTATTGGATCCAAAATTCAAAAGTCTAATATCCATTATCCATTACTTATATTCTGTTGTATTTATTTACCATAAAAGATTCATTTTAAAATGCTGCTACAAAAGACAGCACCTCATACCAGATCACAATAGAGCACAACTGTTGGGTTTTGGAAGTAAAAATCCCATTTATTTTCTCTGTAGGGGAATTAATAATTAATGATAACTTATAAACCTTTAAAGAAAGACCTGCCGTGAGCTTTGAGGCTGTTAATCAATGGTATATGCTTCTGTTGAAGATATAAATTAATGAATACTGTAATTCCTGGTGAAGAACTACATTACCCATAATCCTGAATAGAATCAAATCAAATCAAATCAAATCACTTTATTGTCACACAGCCATATACACAAGTGCAATGGTGTGTGAAATTCTTGGGTGCAGTTCCGATCAACATAGCAGTCGTGACAGTGATGAGACATATACCAATTTACAATAAACATCAGATTAACAACACAATTTAAACATCTGTTATACACATAATTACACTCAACACAATATACAAATAATAACATACACCGTACAGTATACAATACGCACTATATAGATACACATTATTCAATAAAAATAAAAAATAAAATATATAAAAAAGTATATATAGTATATATAGAATGTACAGTATTGTAGTGTATTGACATTCAGGCTGTCGGTTGATAGTCAGTTGTTAAGAGAGAATATAATATAATAATAATATAATTTATGACAGTCCGGTGTGAGATATAAGATTAATAAAGTGCAGTGCTGATGTATATTGATCGTGAGAGATCAAGAGTTCAGAAGTCTGATTGCTTGGGGGAAGAAGCTGTCATGGAGTCGGCTGGTGCGGGTCCTGATGCTGCGATACCGCCTATCTGATGGTAGCAGTGAGAACAGCCCATGGCTCGGGTGGCTGGAGTCTCTGATGATACTCCGAGCTTTTTTCACACACCGCCTTGTATATATTTCCTGGAGGGAGGGAAGCTCACCTCCGATGATGTGTTTGGCAGTTCGCACCACCCTTTGCAGTGCTTTGCGGTTGTGGGCAGTGCTATTGCCGTACCAGGCGGAGATGCAGCCAGTCAGGATGCTCTCCACAGTGCAGGTGTAGAACCGTGTGAGGATGTGGTGGTTCATTCCAAACTTCCTCAGCCGTCTCAGGAAGAAGAGGCACTGATGAGCATTCTTCACAACGACTTCAGTGTGGACGGACCATGTGAGTTCCACAGTGATGTGGACACCCAGGAACTTGAAGCTGCTGACTCTCTCCACTGGTGCTCCATTGATGGTGATGGGACTGTGTTCTCTGTCTTTTCTTCTGAAGTCCACCACAAGCTCCTTTGTCTTACTGACATTGAGGGAGAGGTTGTGCTCCTGACACCAGTGTGTCAGAGTGTGCACCTCCTCTCTGTAGGCTGTTTCATCATTGTCAGTGATCAGACCTACCACTGTCATATCATCAGCAAACTTAATGATGGCATTGGAGTTATGTGTTGCCACACAGTCATGTGTGTACAGGGAATACAGTAGTGGGTTGAGAACACAGCCCTGTGGGGCTCCAGTGTTGAGGGTCAGTGATGAGGAGATGTTGCTGCCTATTCTAACCACCTGGCATCTGCTTGACAGGAAGTCCAGGATCCAGCTGCACAGCGAGCTGTTTAAGCCCAGAGCCCGGAGTTTCTCATCTAGCTTGGAGGGCACTATGGTGTTGAATGCTGAGCTGTAGTCTACAAACAGCATTCTCACATAAGTGTTCCTTTTTTCCAGGTGGGAGAGAACAGTGTGTATTGTATATGCAATGACATCATCAGTGGAGCGGTTGTTGCGGTAAGAAAACTGCAATGGGTCTAGAGAGAGAGGCAGCACAGAGCAGATGTAATCTCTGATTAGTCTCTCAAAGCATTTGCTGATGAAAGATCCACCAATCAGAGAATCACCTCAATTGAGCTCCGTCTACTCCCATGATGCACTGTGAATGACACAAGTCGCTCTCTTACTTGTATATTTGTATTTATCGAAATATTTTGCAAAACAATTCAAATATATTGTTTCTATACTTATAATCAACAACTTCATATTTACATTTATGCATTTGGCAGATGCTTTTATCCAAAGCGACTTACAGTGCCCTTAATACAGGGACAATCCCCCTGGAGCAACCTGGAGTTAAGTGCCTTACTCAAGGACACAATGGTGGTGGCTGTGGGGATCAAACCAACAACCTTCCACTTACCAGTTCAGTGCTTTAGTCCACTACACCACCATTATATCAATAGTTTTATATTTTCCTATTGTTTTTTATTTGATTACATCATAAGCAATGCTTCGTGGGATTGTAGTTCATTTCCTCATTAAAGATGTTAAGTACACAGTCTTGTATCTTTGTGTTTTTGTCTGATTTTCAAACACTTTTTTTGTTTCAAATCAAAGTTTGTAATGTTGTAATTCACCTCGGAGCTGGTTGGTTTGAATTATGATTTACAACTCTGTTATGAAGGTTTTTTTTAAATCCCTATGGGGAAAAAAATTGATAGGAAAAACACTTCCGGAACCAAAACGGCTGAAAAAGTGGGCGGGCACCGTTGCGCTCTATATAATAATTTTCAGAGGATTGTTGTGTTTGCAGTTGCCACAGTCACAGTCGAGCTGAGATACAGACACTTGTTTTGATTGGCTCTGTCGGCGCTAAGAGAGCTAAGAGAGCTCCGACTCTGAGACGGTGGATTGTTTCCAGTTCATTCAGCACATCGTTTGACTTATCCTGATTTGGCCTCTGATCTAAATGCTCAGCATATGCCAATTACAACATGCTTTCTTGTTCTGTATAAAAGACAAAACTCCCTTCTCATTCTGCCATGAAGTTTCCACTTTAAATGCAACCTTCCTCTTAAAACTTTCCTGATCGTGGAGTTGTACTTGTTTATTTTTACTGATAAAAAATATGTATTTTGGGACTCAACTTGTTAATATGTCCTTTGATGAATTCAATGATGTTATTGGCTGTTGAAAATATACATATGCCCAAATTTTTTGTGATCATTTACAGCCCATTTCCATTCATCATTTTAAATGTGATGAATAATTGTTTGCATTGCAAGATCTAAATGCAGTTTTGTGTTCTGAAAAGTCCAAATTTCTCCCCAAGCTCCGTTATTGCTTAAACTACTCCCTTTCTCATCTGACATGAGCTTTAAATCTGTTGCATTAAAATGTGTTGTTTTTTGGGGATAAAACTGGCTTTGAATACCAGTGTATGTTTCATTTTATTCAACACAGCACCAACTACACCAGCCTTTAATTTGTTTATACAAATTAGCATTTTAATGAAAATGGTGCTCATGGGACTTGAGGAGTAATTAAAGTGCGCTTGGATCTGTAATTGCACTGAGTAAAAGGGTTGGCACACCTGTCTTTAAATATTCCTTGTATTCCCAAAGCTGAAAGAATTTTTATTTCTGTTTCTCTTGGTCTCAGATGGTGCTCAGGGCTGTGTTGCATTTCTTTCCTGAAACAGCTTTTACACACATGGAGATGTAAAAAAGCCACATTTTTCAGAGTAAATTGTGAGGCTGTGTTAAAGCTTCAAGTGTGTATTTTCTTCCTCATTATACATTAATTTTATCTGATCATGAACCTGAATATATTCAGTGCTGAAATGATATTCAGTGTTGGACAAGGAAGCATTCCTCTGATCCACAACAGCTCATATTCTAGAACAAAACCGAGATCTTGCATCGTATGATGGTGGAGTATATCAGCGTTGCATATGTGTTTTTCCACAAGTGATTTCTGTTTTAAAGAAAGAACAAAAACCATCTGTTATCTTCTGTCGGTCTCATTGGACAATGTTTAGTTCAGTCTGAAGGATGTGATGCTGCTTTGAGCAATAAAACAAGAAAGGATTGAGTCTCAACACTCACATCTGTGTTTATCAGCATCCTGCGAGTCTGAAAGGTCACAGAGGTCGAGCATCAGGAGAAGATGACAATAATGACAGAGATGGATGAGGAAACTGTAAATGAATAACTTTTGTTCAAGGTTGGGCTTTATCTGGACACAAAGAAAAGAAAGAGATACTGAGATTGTGAATTTAAAGGGATAGTTCGCTCAGAAATGAACTGACTTTCTTATGTGGAACACAAAATGAGTTGTTTCTGAAAACTTTTACACTGTCAAATCTCATTTGTGTTCACGGACATTAAAATATGGCGCCTCATATTTTAAGTTTGACATCGGGAAGTGATGATGTCATTGAGAACTATAATGACATTTTTAATTTATAGTCTATTCCTCAAAAGTATCGTATAGCTTCAAAAGTCCAAGTATATAGAACACAAGATGTATGGAGTACTTTTATGGTGATATTTGTCATTTTCAGATCTTGGCAGCCCCTGTTCCCATTCACCTGAATGGCCAGAATATTCTGCAGAAGATCATTGTGTGTTCTATGGAAGAAAGAAAGTCATGTGAGTTTGGAACAACACGAGGGTGAGTAAATGATGAAAAAAAAAGTACATTTTGGGTGAACTACAGACACGTGCCACAATCACTGTGAACCACTGTGAAACCCTCTTTTTCTCGTCACAAACAGTCGTGTTAATTCGTGTTTGTGTGAAATGTGACGAGAGCTTCACAAACACACGTGTGTACCTGAGCAGAGGAACACACAGCCTGTAAACACATTAAATCCTGCAGCGTTTGACCAACCATGAGCTCATTTCCAGCATGTGCCGCTCACATCCTGTTTCATCACGCCTCACTGGACAGGTCAAGGGTCATGAATAACTCAACTAAATGATTTCTGTGGCGTATTTAAAAGGAAGGCAGGAGTTTTGCATCATAAAGTTCAACATTGACTGTGACGGAGTTGACGATAGGAAAAATGTTGAAATGACTCAATAGGAATGTTTTTGTGTAGTTTAATTACTGCTACAGTACTTTCAGGGAAAGCTTTGATTAAATCCACATCAAATCATTTTTGTGTCTTTCATTTTTCTCTCATGACAATAAACAGCTCAGTGCCTTGTTAAAATCATTAAAATCATTCTCTGCTCATCGAAACTTGGAGGCAAAATAACGTTGAGTTGTAAAAGGTCTTTCAAGTTCAGTTCATCAGCTCATTTATGGCGTTCCTCTGAGGCCTGTTGAGTGTTTCAGTTTCGCTATTAGCCAGCGGGATAAAAATAACCTTTCACTCTCCGCTACTGGTGACAGTTCTCTGGAAACACCATAATTACCAGCGATTACCCGTTATAACCTACTTTAATTACTCTTACAGGGCAACAGCAGTTTTCTATGTGCATTCAAACCTAAACACTTTTCAAATTGCTTTGGATCCAGTGTGAAACAGAAACTGCTAATTTGATTGAATAAGTGGCGTTCCAAGACTGTTGATATTTGGTTTCACTGCACCAGGACGCGTTACTGTTTGCATCACTGCGTTTATCTGTGTTTGTGCCATTACAGTCAGACTGTCAGTCTGTGTGACACACATTAAAATGTTTTGATCTCAATTAGGGTGACATTAAAAAAGATGTGTGGTAACATTACATTGAACAGATAAATTCATACTACAGTAAATCATCATAATAAACTGAACAAATTGATATATTCTAAATACGACTAATAAAGAGTTGAAAACATAGGAAGAACCAGCTGCAGTTACCTAAATATGACATGGCAAAAAAGACACTGGACTTCTACACATGGTTTTGTGACTCAGTGAACTGATTCATTTACATGAACCGTCCGAACAAACCGATTCACTAAAATAATTTGGATTTTCCAAAAGCTATATAGAAATGCACTGGTGAATCGTTTGTTTTTACCAGTTCACTTTTAATGAATCATCCAAACAAACTGATTCACATATGTTTTGGACTTCCCCTGAGAGAGCGAGATTCGATGTGTGCAGGTAAGTGTGTTTGATCACTGTCTCATTAGCTGCTTTTCCAATATTGGGTCAGTGCGAGTCAGGGCTATCAACTTGCCAAATAGCCTCGGACCTCGAGCCGCGAGACCAAAATCAATCTGCGTTCCCACCATCGGGCCAATAGTTCTGCAGCGTTGTCCTAAAACCCGCCTTTAATATGCCACCCTGGTGACAACGTCACACACCCCGCCCATTTCATAAGTAAGAGGGAAGCTCAAGCTGATGTATCATGTTATCTAGTTATCTTGAATATCGAGTTTATATTGTTTATAAACTTTAGCTAGCTAGCAAGACAAGTTAGCACTGACAACACATCGACTGTAACTGCAATGATGTCACAAGTGGTCTCTCCACTAACAGCAGGACGATGTCCCAGCACACCGTCCATGATCTCAAACCATGGAAAGTTCTTTCTTTGAGCACTGCTTTGTCCATTGTGCATTTTAACAGATTTGTGCTGTACCCACAATTGTTTTATTTTTCCAAACCTGTACCATTGTGCGCTTGATACACATCCTCGTTTGGCAAGTTTAGTGAAACTCCGCCTTTGACATTGACCCCGCCTCAATCCACAGTTAGCAGATCAAATCGGCAGACCAAAGGCAATGGTCGTTGGCCCCGAGAAAGCCCCGGGGAGGCTTGATGAAGCCCCAGAAGTGACAGTGGGAACACAACTGACCCTGGCATGCACTAGCACGCCCTCGGCTATTTAGGATTTGGGCTAATGCTTGACTGCTGTGTGAGCAATAAATGTAATAAAAAGCAATATAAACTTTTGTTTTTTGTCATGTGTAAGGGGGGTTCGGTGGAAAGGAGGAGGCGAGAACCAGCTTGACAACTTAAATAATAATTAAATGCCTGTAATTCTCTCTCTCTCGAACTGTCATCCCCGGCCGCCTTTATCCCTCGCGTGCCCCATCAGGCTGATTGGGGACCGGGCGTGCGTCATTCTAGCCCGGCCCCGCCCTCCTCGGCTCTACATCATGTTACACCTTAAATTGTTGGAAAAAGTAGCTGGTTACTGGAAAAGCTACACTATTGTGAAAATACTTTAACTACCATCCCACTACTGTGTGTTAGTTACTTCCTGGCACTGATGCGGTGATGGTTAGGGCACCCCAGAGATCACTGCTGCCCTAGACGACTGCCAACATTACCCATGCCAAGATCTGTCACTGTATGAGACTGATGTGATCAACTGATGGCAAGCGTGCTGTCTGCTAGAAAACATATTCTTCCTGTACAAATAAAAACAAGCAGTATAATAGTTCTTTCACACTTCATTCACAATCACTCCTGAAGAAAACTTTAGAACAATTCAAAGGCCCTTAAAACATCCTTTAGAATGAAGCTGACAAACGTATATTGCCCAGTGTTTGCTGAAGTTTCTCTAGTCTGATGATTGACAGGTAGATCATGAGTTAGTGAGTCTGTTCTGTCCTTCATCTGTTGTGTGAAGAGTGTTTCAGGCCTCATTCAAGAACTCGAGTTGTTTTCCAAGAGTCTCTACTGAATTCACACTATACCACATTCACACAATGATGGAAGATTATTTAAAAATCTTTAAAACAGTGGGTTTTTCTGGCTTAACATGTGAGGACGGAGCTGTCAGTCATCTTTTCTTTCAACAAACACCAGCAATGTTCAACCAGACAAAGAGAGATCAATTATATCTTAGATGAAAACTTTAAATATCTGAGGTTACAACAGCAGCCAAGTGGTTTTTATGGATATACACATGACTTGATGAAATTATTCTAGAAGAAAAACCATCAATGTGAGCACAGTAAAGATTAAACTGCTAAAAACAACTATGAAATTACAGTATACACACATGCTAATAAGAACACACATTTTGTTTGTTGTTGTTATCACAGTTTTGATGTACTCTTTGATTTCTCAGCTCCAGAGAGTTTTGGTCAATTCTCAAATCTCCCAGACCTTCTATATTCTTCAACAATCTCAAAACTTTGTCATTTTTAAACATATTTCTCTAGCCAACCTGTTTGATTTGATTATGTTAACACAGGTCGCTAACACAACCCTGCTAAAGAAAGAAAGAAAGAAAGAAAATGTCAGATTATGGTATAAAAAAACAGATTATTAAATTGTTCTATTTTATAGTCATCCCACACGCTTACTTATGTATTTAAAATCATGTAATTGCCACAGAATATTCTTCACACACATTCACATACAGCTGCAGGATGGGCATACACAGATGTTAACCACATTAGTACCATCTGTCACATACAGGGCACAGCGGGCACAACGCGACACCATCTCAACAATACGAGTCTCACTTCTCAAAGAAGCAGCGTGAGAACTCAAAAATTGAGCCACAAACCTGCAGAGGATTCATGAGACCTCAAACAGATTTTCTTCATCCAAATGTCCGTCATCGTCCTGATGTCTCCACAGTGTGTGCCATCAGAATGAGTAAAATACATTAATCGTAATGATTAATGTGCTGTTCTGTGACAACAGCGTTCAGATGAAATAACAGAAGCAGTGGGATGTTTGCTGTAGTATTTTAATATTCGTCTCAGCTGTGTGAGCATGTTAAAACTAAAGTGAATTAGTGTTAAATGGTTTAACTGCAACATGTCTTTTACTGTTACTGTGTTGTATTTATAAAGCCTGATGCACTTTGAATGATTTTGGCCTTGATTTACCACTTGAGACAACTTTTGGGTATTGTAAAGTATTATTTTGTCAAAGTCTTTGTTTCATTGATGGCTGTTGAATTGCTCGACAAAGTTCTGTTAGTGTCAGAAATATTCCTGCAGTGTGATCGTTCCCTCGACTGACTGAGAGACGTTTAGTTTCAAATGTTTATAGTTCACTCTCGTGTGCAGATGAGCTCCAGGACTCCACGTTTTTCTATTACTTCATGAGATGTTTGAACAGAGCAGTTTATTTCTGTCTTCACTATTTATTATGTTTCTATCCGATTCACTTCCAGAGGTGCCAGCGTGAGGGACTGATACTGTGTTGGCAGGGAATCGGCAGCAGCTGTGGCAACAGACTGAAGGAAATGCACTTTCACTTGTATGGCACAGAAGAGCTGGAAAGACTTGTGGGAATGAGGTTAGATCATGTTGTGGCACTCCATTAAGTTCAGTGAAACACAACATTTTAAAGAGTTCTACACCTTTAAGTTCTTGGATTTGTTCATCTAAAAATGTAAATATATTTACTCACCTTCATGTCTTTCATATCAATGAACACTAAAGCAGATGTTTTGAATACTGTTTGAGTTTTATATACAATAACACATGGATGAAGATTTTCACAGTCAAGCTCCAAAAGGACAAAAAACACTATAAAAAGTAATTTATAAGAACTGTGTGCTTTATTCTAAGTCTTCTAACGTCATGTGCTGCATGGTTCACAGTAGATTAGTGCTCTGCTCTGTCATCTGATACAACATGTCATGAATGATTCTCAATATGTATGAGCGGTTAGATTTATGCATTCATTCAAAGTACGCATCTCTTCCACATTAAGTTAGCAGCCTTTAGTGGTCAAATACATCAGTACGATTTTAATTTGATTAATTGTCCATTTCAGTGTAAGGAGTAACAGAGCACATGCTCAAAATGAGCATTTTAAAGCAGTGGTGTGTCAGTCATACAGCGCACTTGTACCGGATTGAGTCGGTGCTCGGTACTACCGGTACTGCAGAAACACTGGTATCGTTACATCTTTTTATTTTAGTATCGACTTGGTACCGAAGTACCGGTACTTTGGACAACACTATCTGAAAACATATGATAACTGTACGATGATAAGACCAAAAAAAAAAAAATGTTGCATGAAGGTCTTGATTGCACCAGGTCAGTGATGCAGAACAGCATTGGTTCTTGTGTGTCATGTGACCAATCATACCATGGCAAATTTGTAGGTGTGGAAATGCAAATGAGATTTGAAAGCTTCAGCAGAGGGGAATTTTTTCAGTGAATAAAGCTAAACAGTAGCTTTAAAAGACTTGGAATTTAACGCATGAGTTTGATAGACTACTTTTATTGGGCATGTCTGCCATTTTAGAAACATATATAAATATATAAATTATATAATATGTAATATTATATAAATATTGTGCCAGACATTCTGCAAAACATCTTTTTTGTTCCACAGAAGAAAGACAATCTTATAGGTTAATTTAAATTTTTGGGTGAATTACTATATGTCTTTAACCTCCTGAGACCCCACTTCCACCTGCGTGGGCATTATGTTTTGGCATCACTATATGCAATGCATAATTTAATTTAATTTAATTTAAACGGACTGATCTCAGTTCAGTTGACTCTGTGCTGACAGTGAAGGGTTAATCTTTCAACGTACTGAGTCATGTGATCAAACAATATGGGAGAAACGCCAACAAAACTACATCTGGTAAGAAACCTAATTAATATTTACATTGAAAACTTTTTGAGTCAAAAGATTAGAGTCTCTAGTTTCATACGATATACCATTTTTAAAATTTAAGCGAAACAGCACGTTGTTAAACGCAATGACCACATTTGAGGACTGATGCTCAGCTACAGTTAAAATATCCTATATATACTGTACATTATCACACTGAGAATAAATGAGTTCATCCAAAAACTGATAAATGTGTCTTTCAGAGGCTTTATATGGAGTTAAGATGAAAATAAGGTGCATTTCAAACTGTTCTGAGACCAGTGCAGACAGACAGCACACTGGAGGTTAAGTCATTCACTAAATAGGGAGCAAGGGAGCATCCTATAGCTCTCTATGCAGTTAAGTGCATTCACTCCTAAAATCTGATCAAAAGTTCAGTTTCAGGCTGCAGATGATGTTTGGATCACTCAACATGTTTGACAGACATGTGACAATGATAATCAGTACATAGATTCAGAATTTATAATGTATCATTTTATTTTAACATGGTTGACAGTGATTGGATGATGCTGTCACGGTCCTGTCACTCTGTCAGTCTGGGTTTTTTTCTGACAGTACAGTGACATCATCGTCCCATGAGCACGCGTTGTGCTCACTTAGTGCTGTGCCCCCGGGTCGCGAGTTGTCTTCACCTTGTGCTGAGGTTCCATCACTTCGGTCTATGTTTTCGGGATTGTGTGTGGCTGAACTCTCGCACAGGTGTCCTGTCTTGTTTTTGTCGACTGTTGCTTGCATCTCATGGAGTTTGCCTCGCGATGTACGCTCACGCTTGTTTGGCATTGCTACGCATTCTCTCGTCTTGTCTGTCAGTTGGCATGAGCGTATATTGCCTTATTGTCTTGGCGATGTGCGCTCATGCCATTTGGGTGTTTTGTTGTCTTGTGAGAGCATGCGACTTTGTTTTGTTTCTGTATCGCTGCATGTCTCTCTGTCTTACGTCATACCCCGCCTCCTTGTTTTCCCATTATTAGTTCATTTGTTACACCTGCCCTGCATTAACCTGTTTGATTTCCTTCCCTATTTTAGTTTCCCCATGTGTGCTGTCCAATCCCAGTTTGTCTTATGTATTCAGTCTGTCTTGTGTACCTAGTCGGCCTTGTGGGTTCATTCAGTCGGTCTTGTATATACCCTGTCGGTCCTGTTTCCCTCTACCCCAGCCTGGAAAACCCTTTTTCCCATTTGGGGTAGTTTATGTTTGTTTTTCCCCCTTGTGGGAGTTTTGGTTTGTTTTGTTTTTTATTTTGTATTAATAAATTCCCTGTTTATTTTCACTCTGCGTTTGGGTCCTGAGCCTCATTATTCTCTGCTAATCCTGACAGGACATTACTGTGAATCAGAATTAATTATGCTAATTTCTGATGTAATGTCTGTAACATCTCAAAAACATGAATAATCAACACTCCTGGAAACATAATAAAAACAATAAAAATTCTGACTTTTTATAGTTTGATATTGTTTAAAATTTCACAACTTAGTCCCGCTGTCCACATATGAGGACAAACATTTTTAGGAAAAATATTTGGTCTTTTTTTGTTTGTTTGTTTGTTTGTTTATTAGGTGCTACTAATTACAAATCAAAAAGGGGAATAGAAAAAGCACACAGCAGTCATGCAGGGGTCTCAGGAGATTAAAGTGGCTGATTTCATATCATAGATGATATTGCCTATAGATTTGCCAGAAATCTGTATATAATGCAGAATATGTGTGTTGGGCAGATTTGAATGAGTTTCATACATCAGTGGAAACACAGGGTAAGCCTGGATGAGTAAATAAGTGTAGTTGAGACAAACTGTCCATGCTGTCATATCTGTCTCATTACTCATCCTAATGACCTGTGCTGGTAAAAACCTTCTCGTTTTCAGAGAGGCAAACCTTGAGCTATTTCTGGACTATTGCTCCCAGGATATCCTGTCAAACAGAGAAAAGTTTACACAGGAAGAAACAGCAGACTTATTACTCACAGCTTTTAAACGCCACATGAATCTTCACTTTCACAAGACCCGTAATGACACTGTTTGATGTCAGAGCCGCACGGGCTGATGGGAAGGTGCTTGTGAGTTTTTTTTTTTGTCTCTGTAATTGCTGTTTGGTGGGCTCTCCACTTCAAGCAGCTGTGCGCCCACCATGCCAATGAAAAGAAAGTCAGGCCTGTTTTGGAAGGATACAGGATAAGATGATGAGAAAACTTGGGGATTAGAAAACGATAATTAATGAAATAGAGCCATTTGTCAAGAATTCACTGACATGCTGCAGACTAGGAACAGAACTGGGTTTTGTGATTTGAAAACACAACATTAATTTTCATTGTTATGCAGATGAACTATAGTTATATTTGTCGTTGAATTCCAATGATCTGACTAATTTAAATGTTCTTCAAGAGTGTATTGTAGATTCAGATAAAACAGAGGTTGTTATAATCAGTCATGGTTTTAAAAAGAATCAGACTGAGTCAACTCTTAATCAGGTGGTCCCGAATATTCAGCAGCTGGAGAGAAATTTGGGCATCTATTTTAAAACTTACTCCAGTTTTATCTTCTCTGCTTTGGTCACCCATTCATTTTAGGGTTGATTTTAAGATTTCATAATTACATATAAAGCACGACATGGTTTTGCACCTGAACATTTAGCAGAACTTTTAAGACCTTATAAAACAGTTCGATATCTTAGATCTTCTAGTCATGAACCGTTTGCTGTACCAAGATCCAGATCCAAAACTAAAGGTGAGAGGGTGTTTGTAGTGAACGCCCCACGATTATGGAACAGACATTAGATCTGCTGAATCTGTGTCTGATTTTAAGTCTCGTTTAAATACTCATTTGTATAAACTTGCTTTTATTACTGTGTGAATGTGTTGGGTTTTACTGTGTGTTTTTTATTTTATGTTGTGTGAAACACTTTGTGCTAAATCGCTAAAAGGTGCTATATAAATAAAATTATTATTATTATTATTATTATTATTAGAACAATCAGATGATATTTAAATCTGCAGATGTTCTGAATGCAAAATGATATCTGCAATAATATCACCTGATAAGTTATAATGTAATAAGGTGACATTCCCTAATACAAATTAACCATGGTTTTACTACAGCAACTATTTAACCATGTTATTTGTAGAAAATCTATAGTAACCACAAAATTAACCATGATTACTACAATTATACAATAATAATAACTATAGTAAAATCATGGTTGCTGTATGGATCCTGCAGTATTGCGGTATTTTATCAACACTATGGTTTCCGCCAAAAAACAAACAAACAAACAAACAAACAAACAAACAAAACATGGTTACTACAATATTACTAGAGTAAAACCATGGTTAATTTGAAATTTAAATTTAAATTTTAGAAAGCACCCTTTATCATATAAGCTGAAATATAGTGATAAACAGCAGCAATTAATTAAATATTTTGCATAAATAAAAGGCAAATTCCCCTCGCTTTATGACTCATTTATGTGAAGTATTTAATTTACATGAATCTTCTAAAAGAATCAATTCCCTTAAATGATTCATTTTTCCTAGCACTATATGAGAGAGAGAGAGAACGGTTTCTGTGTGTGTTTGATTATTCCCTCGACTCCATTACTGCGTTCACAATATAATGTGACGAATGAAGCGTTTTGAGACTCTACAGCGATACTCTGTTTGTGAAAATAGTTAAAGTACTGTCACACTACTGAAACGTAGTTTAGTTAGTAGCGTCACTACTTTTAGTTAGTTACTCCCCAAAACAGGACTCACATGAGATGAAGACTCTAGTCATATGAGTCTTAAAGAAAAAGCTTTACTGAAAATGCTGAGATCACATGACAATACCTGAGAACTTCTGTTTCTGCATGATGCTTCATCTCCGTTAGCACAATATTAACACAAATGAGAGTGCACCTTTAAGAATGAATTGCTGATCCAATAAATCTTGGAACACAAAGTCACAGCAGTTGTGATGTATTTTTCACAATTTCCTTTAATTATGTGTTAAAAAAAGAGCTTTACAGTGTGTTTTGCAGCACACAGATCAAACAATGTACAGGAAGTCAGAGGCTTTACCTGTTCGGCATGTTGTTCCTCTCATGTTTTGTGCTCAAGTTCACGTGGTGAGGTCGTAATCAAAACTCGGGCCAGCTGAGAAAGTTCTGCCCTTTTAAATGTAATCCAGCTGTCTCAATTAAGGAAGGAACAGGAAGAGAGGAAGCTTCAGCCACATTTATGGTCCACCTCAAACCTCATAACATGCTGCATACACCATTGATCTCATATGGCCACCACGACCATAAAGCTGCTGGACGAACCAGACGCAATCAAGTCCCGCTCATTTTGGTTTGACATTGTGCACACAACATTGAACGCATATAAAAGCTTTATACTGCGGCCATACCAGTGAGGTGATTGATGACTGAACTTATACTCAATCCATATGCTGTTCTTCTAGAAGACTGTAGAAAATCCTTTGCTGGTTTTATGTAGAACAACATGCTTGTAACCCTCAAGTCAACATCCCAAGACTCGTATCAAGACCACAAAGAACATGGCGTTCTGGTCTGACATTTAGATGTTTTCTCCCTCCTGGCCACAGCAGTCTAATTACCATCTCTTTGAATGGTCTCATGGTCACCCTCAGATGTTTAAAGTTTACATTTATTCATTTTCCAGACATTTGTATCTAAAGCAACTTGCAGTGTAGAGTATTTAAGGTAGGCCGATGCACTTTATCAGTAAAACAGAGAGAGATAGAGCAACACAAAGACAAGTCAAACGGTTTACAGCAGGTTTTCTCAGCCAAGACTGATCATGTTCTGAGCTCGCTGTCAGTTACCTTATCATGGAAAGTGCTTTTATTTTTGTAGAGAAAGTCCATTTTGAATTTAAAGTAAAAGTTCACCCAAAAATGATAATCACTGGCACGCCAGCAAGGGCGAGAGAGGAGTAGACTATTTTATTTATATAAATTCCGCACCTGTATTCCAGTCTAATTCTTGGTGTAATCCTTCCTCATGATCACGCAGCAATGTGTTTTCATGAGCTGAATGTGAGGCTAAAAAAAAGTTTAAATGTGATGAGACTGCAGTATACCCAACAGACTCGTGCAGCGCGTGCAAACCATTCGTGACTCACGAGCCCCAGCGCTTCACTTTCTTGCAAGTAAACGTGCCCCCTTTGCTTCGGTCAGGCTGCACGGATAACAGCCTACATTCCCTGTTTCATTTGTTTCTTTTTGCTTTCAGAACAATATATGATGTAATAAGGAAAACACCACTATTAATCCTTGAGATTTCCAACCCAGCATACAGGTACATCCTCCTTAAACCATAGTCACACTCAAAATTACATTAAATGATTAAAAGAGAAAACATAAGTTTATTCAAAATATAAATTAAACCTGGAAAAAAAGTTTTAGGATTTTGCAGGTGCGATTCACCGAAAAGGGCTAATAGTTGATTGACTTGTGACGTGCGAATGGCTTGCACACGTAGCGCGAGTCTCGTCACACTTTAATAGTGTTTAGCCTCCCATTCATCTGATGAAAGCACGCTGCGTGATCATAAAGACGGATTACATCAAGATGTAGATTGAAATGCAGGTGCAAAAAACTTCTTATAAATAAAATAGCCTACTCCTCTCTCGCTGTTGCTTGTGTGCTAGTGATTACATGATTACAATGACATAATATAAGAAATATTTAAGATTCCACACAATTTTGTGATCAGTAATCAAATAAGCAAATTTGTGACATTAACTGTTAACTCATTTTGTACAAAAGGACAGGTTTTCTTTCATTAAAGCACTTTCACAAGATGCTCTGTGAAAATTCACATGCAGGAACATGATTACATCATAATCATAATAATGACATCATAAACAAGATATGCCCATTTTTTGACAGCGTGTTGGTACACCTTTTCAAAGATGAGGCAACATTAAAACAATGATTGTAAATCAATCAACTTGTAATACTGTGTGTTAATCAAAAACAATGTTCATTATGGTCATTATGTTTTGCTTATTGTAATGTTCGATAAGGCGAGGCGAAAGTTCAAGATCTAAATGCAGCTTTTAATGAAGGTACGCAAAGCAAAATTAGGAAATCCTCAAACACAGGAAACATTAGAAATCAAGAAAACAAACATTACAACCATAAAGGACAAGAACTGACAATGAACAGAGGAAAACACAGGGATTAAATACACAAGGAACACCTGGAACTAATAATCATTAGAACCAATGAAACAAAGACAATGAAAATAACTACAAAACCCATAATCAAACGAAAGACACGAAGTAAACAATAAACGTAGCGACCCCTGGTGGTTGCCAGGGTAATCCTTACAGAGACCCCCATCTAAGGAGTGGCTCATGAAGTTCCTTAACACATATAAACACAAAAAAATAGGTGGAGCAGGAGGAGGAAGAGCAGGAACCAGCTGGAACCAACATCTGGCTGATGACCTGAATGTGTTCTACTGTAGATTTGAAAGGCCCAATCTCACACCCCACACCCACTCTGATCTTCACTTCACACAAACACCAACACTTCCTACAACCCCCCCTCCTCCCCCATCCTACTACTCAAACTGCACTTAAGATCTGTGAAGAAGAGGTGTGCCATGTCTTCCGAAAAGAAAAGACAAGGAAAGCACAGGGCCCAGACGGTGTTTCACCCGCTTGTCTTAGATCCTGTGCTAACCAGCTGGCCCCCATCTTCACACAGACTTCATCACTGGAGCAGTGTGAAGTCCCATGCTGCTTCAAATGCTCAATCATAATTTTTGTCCCAAAGAAACCCGAAATCACAGGACTTAATGACTACAGACCCGTCGCCCTGCCGTCTGTGGTCATGAAATCATTTGAGAGACTGGTGTTGGCCCACCTGAAGGACATCACTGGACCCTTTCTAGATCCCCTTCAATTTGCTTATCGAGGATGCAGTCAACATGGGATTGCATCATATCCTGCAACATTTGGACAGACCAGGATCCTTTTTGTGGACTTCAGTTTGGCTTTCATCACCATCATCACAGCTATTCTCCAGACTAAATTACACCAACTCTCTGTTCCCACGTCTATTTGTCAGTGGATTACCAGCTTTCTGAAGGATAGGCAGCAGCTAGTGAGTCAAGGGAAATTCACTTCCAGCACATGTACTATCAGCACTGGTGCCCCCCAGGGATGTGTGCTCACCCCACTACTCTTTTCCCTGTATACAAATGCCCGCACCGCCAAGCTCCTGAAGTTTGCAGATGACACCACTGTCATTGCCCTCATCTGAGATGACGATGAGTCTGCATACAGAAGGGAGGTTGAACAGCTGGCTGTCTGGTGCAGTCAAAACAACATGGAGCTGAACACACTCAAAACGGTGGAGATGATTGTGGACTTTAAGAAGAACAACCCAACACTGACCACCCTCACCATTCTAAACAGCACTGTGGCAGCAGTGGAGTCATTCAGGTTCCTGGGCACTACCGTCTCACAGGACCTGAAGTGGGAGACCCACATTGACTTCATTGTGAAAAAGGCCCAGCAGAGGTTTTACTTCCTTTGCCAGTTGAGGAAATTCAACCTGCCACAGGCGCTGCTGATACAGTTCTACTCAGCAGTCATTGAGTCTGTCCTCTGCACTTCAATAACTGTCTGGTTTGGTGCAGCTATGAAATTGGATATCAGAAGACTACAAAGGACAGTTTGGACTGCTGAGAGGATTACTGGTTGCCTCCTGCCCCCCATTCAAGAACTATACACTTCCAGAGTGAGGAAAAAGGCTGGAAAAATCACACTGGACCCCACTCACCCTGCCCACTACATTTTTGAACTGTTGCCTTCTGGCCGATGATACAGAGCTCCGAGCACCAGAACCGTCAGTCACAGAAAGTTTTTTTCCTCAGGCTATCCATATCATGAACAGTTAAAACTGCCCCATTGAGCAATAATTATGTGCAATTCACAGTCTAGTTTTTTTTTTTATATTTATCCAACTGCCATTACATTCCCTTGCACTGTATATAACAGACAAATTCCTTGTATGTGCAAGCATACCTGGCAATAAAGCTGATTCTGATTCTAAGAACAATCTGTCTGCCAATAATAACACTGGCTAGGACCCAATTTTTATATATTTATCCCCTATATTAATGACCGCCTCATCGCCTAAAATATAGTGTGTGGCAAAATGAAATTTGAGTGCCCAATACGGCACACATAAAACTCAACAAAATTATTGGATCTTAACACACCACCAAAAAACATGGGTTGTGTCCCCATCTTCTGATTGGCATCGCCAGCAGGTGGGTGTGCCTTTCAGACCAAGCCTATACAATCTAGAGGGGGTCCAAAAGAATCTATGTAAAATCTTAAATTGCATAAGTCGCATCCTTGCATCTCTAGATGTAGATTTACATTTTTTTAGAATCCTAGCCCACACTCCCTCCTCCAATACCAAGTTTAGATCTTTCTCCCATAATCTCTTGAGAGAAACCAAAGCTCCGTCCACCAGACTCTGAATTAACAGGGAGTAATACACTGATGCCTCATAACCTTTACCAAAAGCAGGAATCATCACTCCCAGAGTATCTGCCGCTTTAGGGGGGTGTATGCTACTCCCAAAAAAAGTACAGAGCAGGTGGCACAGCTGTAAATACCTAAAGAACTGAGACCTGGGAATCCTAAAATGTTGAACCATATTTTCAAAGGATCTCAACACTTCACTCTCATATAGGTCATAGAGCATATTAACCTCCCTCTCAATCCACTCTTTCCAGCAGAAAGGGGACTTATTAATACAGAATTTTGGGTTCAGCCATATGCCCGAGGCTATAAATGTCAGAATTAAACACTCTGGGCACTTTTGTCCATACCGAGTGAAAATGCGAGTGTGACGAGGAGGAGGGCTATACGCATGGCTGGCGCCCAATCGGGCTAATCAGCCGAGGAGAGGGATAAGGCCGAGCCGGATGCGGCTGTTCGAGAGAGAGAGAGCCACACGCAGCTGCTGTGTGTGTTTATTTTTGTGTCTTTTTGTTTCATTAAATTTTACTTTGACTGTTCAGCCGGTTCCCGCATCCTCTTTGCCCATTTTAAACCCTGTTACAGCGAGATAACGGGTTGTAACTTAACTTATCCAGTTAGTTTGATAGAAAGGCTTTGCAATGGTCAAACAGGGGCAAGAACTTCCTGTTTAATACAAAACCAGGGAGGGACTCTCTCAGGTGGAAGTGACCAATGAGCCAAATGTCTGAGTCCGAAAGCATAATAATAAAAAAATCTTGGGTAGGTCTAGCCCACCTTTGTCACACTGGACCTTAACGCTTACTGAATTTACAAATTTTAAACCATGACTTGCACTGCACACAAATAAGTAATATTGGCATTATATTCATGATGTTTAGTCAGAGGGGAACTGGCCCCCACAGTGAGCCTGGTTTCTCCCAAGGTTATTTTTGTCCATTAACCAACATCTTATGGAGTTTTGTGTTCCTTGCCACAGTCGCCTTCAGCTTGCTCACAGGGGTTCTAAATACAATTATTATTTATTTAATTTTTATAAACATTTTACAATCATATTTAATCAAACTTCACAATGATCTCTCTAATTTATAGATATTATAGTTAAATTTTTTTGTTAATGCATGATTTCCTGTAAAGCTGCTTTAAAACGATGTGTGTTGTGAAAAGCGCTATACAAATAAAAATGACTTGACAGGCTCGTCAACAGCCTCAGGGAACTGGACAGGTTCGTTGAAAGCTTCAGGGAACTGGACAGGCTCATCGAAAGCTTCAGGGAACTGGACAGGCTCGTCGAAAGCCTCCATGGCCATGAGCACTGACAGCAGCAGGGGAACGGCCTCCATGGCTGGCAGTGCAGGCAGTGATTGTAGAGGAGAGGCCCTTCTCCTCATCTTCTTTCAGACGGCCGGAAGCACTGCTGGGGGAATGGCCTCCATGGCCGAGGACGCTGGCACTGGGACAGACGAGGCTTCAGATGCTGCCGCTGGGAAGGACGAGGCTTCAGGTGCTGCCGCTGGGACGGATGAGGCTTCAGGCGCTGCCGCTGGGACGGACGAGGCTTCAGGCGCTGCCGCTGGGACGGACGAGGCTTCAGGTGCTGGCTCTGGGACGGACAAGGCTTCAGGCGCTGGCTCTGGGACGGACAAGTCTTCAGGCGCTGGCTTTGGGATGGACGATGCTTCAGGCGCTGGCTCTGGGACGGACAAGGCTTCAGGCACTGGCTCTGGGACGGACGAGGCTTCAGGCGCTGGCTCTGGGACGGACGAGGCTTCAGGCACTGGCTCTGGGACGGATGAGGATTCAGGCACTGGCTCTAGGACGGACAAGGCTTCAGGCGCTGGCCTTGGGACGGACGAGGCTTCAGGCGCTGGCTCGTTGACCGTGGCAGGCGTGGGCACTGGCTCGTTGACTGTAGCGAGCATACTGGGTGCCACCTTTGGTGTGAGGGGAACCACCGCAACCACCGAAGTTGAGACTACCTCCAGCAAGGGAATGATGTTATGCTCACATGAAGGGTATGGACTCTCCAGAGTGATTTTGATGTACTCCCTCCATGTGAGCTCTCCCATCTCTTGCAAATCTGTTTTGCCATAAAAATTCAGGCCAATCCAGAAAATTGAACTGAGATGAGTCACTCCAGTTCGACTGGATCGCCAAGGCATAAAAACCCAACAAATAGTCCCAAAAATAAAGTCTTGCCCAACATAGCTTGTCAAATTCTGCTGCTAGATCCATATTTCAGTCAGTTCTTCTGTAATGTTCGATGAGGCGAGGCGAAAGTTTAATGATCTAAATGCAGCTTTTAATGAAGGTACGCAAAGCAAAATCTGGAAATCCTCAAACACAGGAAACATTAGAAATCAAGAAAACAAACATTACAACCATAAAGGACAAGAACTGACAATGAACAGAGGAAAACACAGGGATTAAATACACAAGGAACACCTGGAACTAATAATCATTAGAACCAATGAAACAAAGACAATGAAAATAACTACAAAACCCATAATCAAACGAAATACACAAAGTGAATAGTAAACATAAATAGTGACCCCTGGTGGTTTCCAGGGTAATCCTTACACTTCTATATCATATATATTTGATATACGTATGTTGCTAATCCCATCTGATTTAGACCATTGTATTGTAAATATTTGCTGAGAAGCCATTCCGAACTGCCAGGCCAGACAAAAGAGACGAGGCCATAGGAAAAAAGAACCATTTTTAAGTCTCCAGCATGCCACTTACATGTCTGTTTTCAATTATGAAAACCACCCAAGCATGTTTCCCTTCATTTGGCTGCTTTTCCTGCCGACTATATGACGCTTCTTCTCAATAAATCACTATACTGTCATCTTAATGTACTGTACACAACATCACAAAGAATTTAATTTAGGAAACCAAAAGTGACAAATACTTTGTCTCCACCACAGTCCCTTTAAGAGTAAGAAAAAGTTGTTTTATTTTAGGAGCGGACAAAAATATGGATAAACTAAGAACTAGACAATCTTCTGGCAAAATGAGAATAATTGTGGGTTTTGACCAAAGAAACTTCTAAAAATGTGGAAAATTCCTCCAGCATGCTTGTATTTCTTATGCTGGAAAAGTAAATGGGAAATGGATATAAATATAGTTCACTGTACAGGAGACACCTCAGCAGTTTGTATAGGGGTGTTTGACCCATACAGTAATGTGTTCATGGACCTTTCTAAAAAAATAAAAAACATAATGCAAGATTTTGGGTTAAAATTTATGAATGTATAAGGGAATGTATATCTAGGTCCTGTAACTGATCCCAATTTTCTTTTATTTGGGCTTTGTTAGTTCATTTAAATGGTGTTGTGGTGTGACAAATAAATTCTTAAAAATAAAAATATTCTGTGCAGTCTCTCCATTAATATGAGGTCACAAAAGACATGCATAATATATATATATATATATATATTAGTCCTTAATGTTCTGAGAGGATATATTTCTGAAAATAAAACCCCTTTTTATTTTTTTAGAGAGACACATTTATGCGTGAGCTGCAGACATCATTCCTGAAATCATTTCACATTTTCACAACCGGTCACACTCCGAGCAACTTATATTCAGCTTCAGAGGGAGGCAGTTAAAGCTTAAAGATACACTAAGTAATGCTTTGTTTTTATTTCATCAGTTCTGATAGACTCAGTCTGAGGTGAGTTTATGTTGGATTGTCAAAGTCTACATACTGTTATTCTCAGTGATAGACAATTAGCTTAACTATGTTTCTCACTATCGAGGTGGTAGCTCTACTAGTTTTTAAATCAAGTCTCTTGGGCTACACCAATCACAAGTGGAGATCAATCCATGCTCATCCAATCCTGTGAAAGGTGGAGAGACAGGAGAGAGAGAGAGAACCAGGACAAAACAAAAGCAGCAACATGTATATAAATGATGCATCACTGTTCATAACAGGCCCACGGCTGAGAAAGTTGATCTACATGATAAACAGAGAAAATATTTTACATTCAGCAACTCTACATGCTGTGAATATTCAAGCAAACGAGATTTCTGTCATGCTAAATCTGTGACTGTACACGCAGAGAGGCAGAAGAACACATTTATTTCATTTTCATGCAGGTAATATTTAGAGTATTACACAACAGAGTTTAATGTGAGTGGAATTACAGTTGTTTCATCTCCAGTTTCTGCAGATAGAACATTTGTTAAAGCCCACAGCAGCACAATCTTAAAATGTCAACCACCCGCTGGTATAATGTCTCACATAAAACAGCATGTGATTAAATAAAACTGCTTAAGGAAATTTCCAACATTCGTTACTGGTTTTGAGAACACAAACTATTTACAAAATTTAGATTTGCCAGTGGCCAGTGTACTCAGTTTTTCCAGTATTGTTGATATTATAGTTTTGTATTTTAATATAATTGGAATTCCTTTACATTCATGTTCCTTTATGTAGGAGAGTTCTGTAAGTTTATTGTGATTGCAAAAATAAACAATGTTTTCAAAACATTAACCATCATCGTGACTGGCTACAGAGAGTCGTGACTCCCGTTAAATCAAAACACGCTTAGAAAATTTGAACGGCAAGCAGTAGTTGAACACCTGAACATCCATGGCTGCACCTGAAAGGGCTTTTCGCAATGAAGAAGGCCAACTGCTTGATCGTGTCATGAGAGTTTATCTTGCTCAAGCCAGTCGAGATATCAGCATTAATTCTACCTCTAATTTGAAGAAACATATTGAGGTCAATTTCATATTTCTGCTTACTCGATTTTCTGCATCTATAATGTAGACTGTAAATTAGCAATCTATCACTGAGATTTTTGGGCTGCTGTGAGAGATTTCTGCAATGTCAGCAATAGGGCTGGGCGATGAAATGACCTCGATATTTATTGGGGGGGGGGAAATCATCGATTATACACTTTTGAGTAATTTTCTGTGTTCTAGGGCTACTGCTGGGTCATCTAGACCAGGGATGCTCATTACATTAATCATGATAGCAAGACAACCACTGGTTGATGTCAATAAAACGTAAAAGATTGACTTTTTATTTCCTTACTTCTGTAGCTGCCCGCCGCATTGCTGTCAGGCATCTTATGTATGTGCGCTTAACATGCTGTGTGTTCCGAAAGCGCTCGTGCTAATGCGGGGACGCTCCTTAAATGGTCAAATAAACTTCAGAATTCCACCAAAATGCCCATCATGGTGAGGTATCATTGTAAACACAGTCAGTTATGTCTAAAGTGAATGTAAACAGTGGGATATAAAGCAGATTTGCATCAAAATGTTGGACTTGAAGTGTACATGTAACCGAATAGTCCACCGTCTAGTGTGTCATTAAAAGGCTATTAATCAATCATAACAAGAAAACGAGAAAACCACTTACTGCTTTTGGCTGAACAACTTTAGTAGCTCTCAAAGTATTAATGCAATATAATACAGTAAAACAGTGACATTTTTAAAATTATTATTTTATTTTTAATGATGAAGAGTGTGTGTTAATTTGAATTATAAATGTCCAGGGAAGTAGAGATGAAAAAATTATTTATAATTATGCTCAGCCTTTATCAAGTTTTTCTAATGCCTGAAAAGTAGAGCAACACTTTAGACAGAATTTTCCCACCAGTCACAATCTTCAGAAAATTGTGCATCATGCATTAGAATGAGAACACAACTAATTCTGGGCTTAAAAGTTACAAGAACTAAATCAATGCATTGTATCTCAAAAGGAATTCATTGTGGCCCCCCATGTACTACTTGAAGCTCAAAGTTGCCCCTGGACTGTACCAAAAAACTTTGCACACCCCTACTCTCTCTCTCTCTCTCTCTCTCTCTCTCTCTCTCTCTCTCTCTCTCTCTCTCTCTCTCTCTCTATATATATATATATATATATTATTATTTTATTTTTATTTTTTTGCACCCTTTGCATTGTTTTTAACATTATTTGGGCCAACCACTTCAAACCCGTTTACATGCTACTTGCCAACACTCAGATTATTTTTTGAGAAATGTGATGTTTTAATGCTTTTTTATAAATGAATATTTATGACAAAAAAATAACTTGTTGCAAATATGTCTCTTTAAATACAGCTTGGCATAAGGAAAATTAGTCAGTCAGTTTGTGAGTGTTTTTGAACGATTTATTAAAATAACCACTTCATAAGAGTCATTTTCGACTACACTAGATGCACTGTCTGTTTTGATTCACTAAAAAGAATCGGTTCATAAGAGTCATTTGTGTGACATGAAACTGCTCACTTGGTCACTCGGCGGTCGAGGGATTTGGCTGAAGCGGTAAGGCAACACTGGTCTGTGACTGGAGCCTTGATGGGAGGTAGTAGTGTAGAATCCAGAAGTGATCAGGATATGGAAAGTGAATTGATTGCTGGGGATAATGGAGGAACAAAAGGGAAGAATTATAGTGACAGTGAGATAGTGAGAGATAAGTTCAACAGTCTAGGAGAAGAAAGGAAGAGTATAAGGTAATGCTGAAGTTTGGGGTGAATGTAGAGCAAGATGTGGGGGAAAGAATTCATAGATGGAAATTAAAATCAGCAAATTGGGAAAAATTCAATGAGATTTGTGAGATAAAGATGGACAAATCTATTGATGACATAGAGTATCTATGTAGTACAGCAAAAGAAGCAATCAGCAAAAAGAAAGAGTTAAAAGGTAAGAAAGCTGTGCCATGGTGGTTAGAGAATTGTAGCAAAATAATCCTTATGAGAAACAAAACACTCAGGAAAGTTAGAAAATCATATTCTTATGATGATTTTGTTCATTATGAGAGGGTGCAAACAGAAGTTAGAAGAGCAATCAGAGCTGCCAAAAGGGAATATTGGAGGAAATTTAGTGACAGTATTAGTGAAAATATAGAAATTAGTAAGATATGGGGCATGATTAGAAGGATGGGAGGGATTCAAAATAAAGCTGAGGTATTAGAGAACAGAGTTTAAATGAGAATCCAGATGTTTTGGTACACAAAGGTCCAACAGGTTGTACATTAGATGCAGATTTTACAGTATTCGAGCTAAAACAGACCATAGCTGGTGTTAGATAGACTTCTCCTGGGAGAGATGATGTATGCAATGAAATGCTTAAACACTTATCCGATGCCTCACTGAATGTTATATTATTTATGTACAATAAAATATGGGAAGCAGGAAAGTTACCATCATCTTGGAAGCATGGAATTATTATTCCCATCGCTAAACCAGGTAAAGATATATCCCACGCTAATAATTACAGGTCAATGGCACTTACGTCTAACCTCTCTAAGCTAATGGATTGAATGGTAATGGTTAATATATTCTGGAAAGTAAGGGATTAATTTCTCATCATCAGAGTGGCTTTAGAAGAGGATGCAATACTATGGATGTTGTTCTTTGCTTAGAGACTGACGTTAGAAAGGCACAAGGTAACAAAGAGATTTTAATAGGAGTGTTCTTTGATGTGGAAAAGGCATATGATATGCTATGGAAGGAAGGGCTTTTAATTAAGTTGGATAAATTGGGAATTAAAGGAAGAATGCATAATTGGATTATTTATTTTTTGATTGAACAATCCAAGTTAGGGTAGAAGCATCACATTCAGAGATTTATCAAATAGACAGTGGAACGCCACAAGGTAGTGTTAGTAGCCCTATACTATTCAACATAATGATTCATTATATTTTCTCTAAAGTTGAACCAGATATAGGAAAGTCATTATATGCTGATGATGGTAGTTTGCTTGTCTCTCTGTGTGTTCACTTTGACAAAGTCCAGATGAAACACTGAACAAACAGCTGCTGTTCTGTCTGTAGAGACGACAGACAGACAGGAAAATGTTTCACTCTTATACTGAACTTTGAACCTTGTTGACCTTCTGTAATATATCTGTGTAGCTCAAAGCCAATGCTAATGCTCACATTAATCACCAACTCTATCTATATACTCTCTCATTAAGAGTCATAGATTTACAGAGTTTGCTGTGTTTTACTTGTCAACTTGTGGTTTGGGTTGAAATTGGAAATCAGTATTTTGTCCCGGGTCTGTAAGAAGCTGTAATTTTCCCAGATCAACCACCTCCATTCATGGTAAAATGAAACGTCTCCTGTGGGATGTTCAGCTGTAACAGATGTTTGTCATTTACACTTTTCCATATCTCATAAACACTCAGAAAACAAAAAGGTTGAGGAATTTTAAGAGGGAAATTACATGCTGGGTTTTTGGCACAGCATATATATATATATATATACAGTATATATATAGACGGTAAATCTCGTATGTGAGAGGCATATGAATGAGATTTAATGCAAAACATGTAAAAAATGCAACGTGGGAGGTGTTAGTTTGATTACTTCCCACCAGTTTCTGTTGTTAAAATACTGTCTCGTATCCCAGCTTACTAGCAAATGCTAAAGGGCGATTTATACTTCTGCATCAAACCTACACCGTATCGTGACGTGCACCTCTTCAGAAACATAACTGTGTGTCACGTGGATGCAGACTACAACGTTGTGATTGTTCTGCATTGTAACTAGAGACCGTACCCCAGAATGACAAAAAGATATCTGAGGTAGCATCACATTTTAAGATCTGTGCATCATATCACATTGTATTTGGACAAGAGACTTTTTAAGCAACTCAAGAACAAGCATAAAGTATATCCCTGATTTATTTTCTCTCTGCACTGCAGGCAACATGTATAGTAGACAATTTGTACCAAAATCTCAACATTTTTACACACTTTGATAAACTCATTTTTAATTGTATAATAATTTTAAAATATACTTTTGAATCCACAAACTGCATGTGTGTTTTAGAAATGAAGGCATTTTCTCTCAATGTTCTAAAACTAGCGCTTGTCCTCAGAACGACGCAGAACTATAGATGCAAACCGAGTCTACAGCGTACTTTCAGTGCAGAAGAATAAACCGGCCTCAACTCTAACCGGTTCAGCAGAAGACAGTATTCGGAAGGCTGTGTGAAAACTTTTTTTTTTTTCTAATGTACTTTAAATGAATAGAGCAACATGAACATTCTTCAGAGTTTCTCCTTTTGTGTTCAGCTGGAGAAAGAAAGTCATTAAGGTTTGGAACCACATGAGAGTGAGTAAATACAGTTCACTTGTATTGCTCTTACTGCTGCTGTTAGTGTGCAGAAGATGCACAGCCGTTTGTTTATGTTGAGGGTTAAAGGTCACCTACTTTATTCAGTGCTGAAAGCAGTTCAGTTTCTAGAAACATCTGTCATGGTATTTTGTTAAGCTTTGGGATGTTTTGGGATGTTTTGGGATGCAGGGCATTGTCAGAGAGATCTGGCAGCTCATCTCACTGTTTCATTGGCAGGTGCATCAGGTGAGTAAATCTCTCCAGGATCCTTCACATAAACATGTGACTTCTGTGGATTATTGTCTATGAGATTGAACAGGTTTCTACACTCAGTAAGACACACGAGGTGATACGTGACATTCTGGCGAGATGAGCTCCGTTAACTCAAATATCAAACGGTGCAGTACAGTGACACTGCCATCAAACACTTTGTGAAATATAACTTTAATTTCAGTCACTGACGTGTGTGGGAATGACATATGTGTTACACTGATTTATTTATGTCACTCTTAAAAAACGAAATAGAAAAATCAGTACAACTTGATGTCTAACATGTTCTAAGATGAAAATGTGGGCTCTATTTCTGACATAGAACTGATCAGATGGGTCTGATATAACGAGTAATTATCAAATGAAATGTCATGTCCAGTTGATCAGTATGACAGTGTCCAAATGATTTGGTTGGTCTTGCACTGTAAAACATGTCTGTAATTTTAACGGTAAAAGAATTGGAAAATGTTAAAGTAAAATAACATTAATTGGTTAACAGGTAGTGTCATTGTACGCTAAACATGTTTGTTTTATTAATGAAAAGGTTTTTATTTTACCGTATAATTAACAGTAAATATGTATATTATGTTTAACAAGCAAATACATGTACTTTTTACAGTAAACTATTGATAAAATTACAGTGAAAAGCAAACAGGCATTCCCAGAATTCCTTGCGTGACACATTTCATGTCTTTATATTTTATAGGATATATAGTTTGTTCTTGTTTTTAATATAATTTCTGCACATTGGGGTGTTATATCTGATGTAGTTTAGTTGATGTTTATTGCATTATGTTAGTGTCACGTGTGTTACCCTGATGGTGTTTTGTGTTTGTGTCTCTACGAGTATATTAATGATTATTCCTGATCACTCTTGATGAACTTTAAATCTTCATTTTGTAGTTACTACAGTGATTAACATTTTAAAGTGAGAAGCAGACTTTTATAGTTCCAGAAGGGTCATTTAATAATATAAACAGTAGTGAACAGTAAAATATACAGGCATCAAAATTGAAACAATAATGTTTCTTTTTTTTTTTTTCTTTTTTTTTACAGTGTAAAGTTATTTTACTGTAATATGCAGTTAAAATGCTGCATTAGAGGAATGGACGTGTGTGGGGTGGGTGCTTAATTCACAAGGATCTCAATAAACGACGTATAGACAATAATAAGCTTAATTTTATTTATGCACAATGCTAAATACTGTATATATTTTTTTATTTTGATGTTGGGGTGACGTGACCTGGACACAGTGTAAAAAAAATGCTAACTGAATTTTAACAGGAAAAAAAACAGTAAAAATGCTACAGTAAAAAGCTGTAAATTGGTTAACTGGTTGTATGGTGAAAAGAATTACCTTATAGTTATCAGTAAAAACTTATTTTATGTTTAACAAGACAAAATATGAACTTTTATTTCTTTTGATGAAAAACAATAATGATGCTTTCCCAGAAGTCTCTCTGTGACCCATCACATTTCATTATATTTTATTAAATTCCTGAACTTCAATTAGGTCGGGTTATATCAGATATCATCAAAATTATATAAAATAATGATTCACGGGAGTAAACTCAAAAATATACGGCACCAAAATTACACCCTGGTTCACTGTATTTATATTTATTTATTTATTATTTAAATGTTTTTAACCATACATTTAACATAATTTTTTCCAGTGCATGTTTTTTGGAGGTTACACACACAGCATGTGTATTTTATCATTTAAACTGCTGATTTGAGAAGTATTTTGCTGTACAGTGGTGATGACAAACTGTCTGAGCCTTTCATGAGCCACATTGTTCTTAAAATGCATAAATGGAGATTCCCTCTGCTGTGTTTATCTCTGACGGGCTCTCTGATGGTCCTGAAGGGTTCAGTTCTTCATTAGATGGCAGAATAGTTTGTGTAAAGATGATAAATGTGCTGATGTTGGTGTGAGGAGTGTGTGAGTTCAGATGGAACGAGCTCCTATGATTTACAGTAGATTTACCGTGGTGTTGTGCTGCAAAAATATAACATATAATAAGGACACAGACAAACATCTCACTTATATCACACTGGATCATGTGTTTCTGATTGGGTCTTGTGCTGAAATCAGATGAAGTCTCATTAAAACACTGATCAGAAAGAGTGAGAGAGGAGTGAATGAGTGAAGGATTATAACACTGGGAGGATAAAAGAAAAATAAATAAATCACTCCTTATAATTCTCACAATCCTGTGATTAAAACTGTTATACTACATCAAATCATATATAAAAGATATGGAAAACAAGACTGAAACTTTCTGCTTTGCCCAAATCTTTATATGACCCTATAGAACACAGAAAAACAAATGTGTGAAGTAATGAAACGTGTATTTTATAAGAAATGAGAGATTGATGATTATCAATGTGGATGAGGCCAAAGCTTCTCAATCAGTTCAGTTCTGTCATCATTTACGCACACACATATCTAAATATCAGTCTGTTCTTCGCACAGATTTATCACATTACTTTATAAGATATAGACAGTTATATGAACTATACTTCTATGATGATATTATTGTGCTTTTGGTTCTTTTTAGAGCTTGACAGCCTCTGGTCACCATCCACTTTCATTGCATGGAAGAGAGCAGCGTGAATATTCTTCAGAAGTTCTCTTTTTGTTGAAGAAATTCGTTCATGAGGATGTGTAAATGATGACATGATAAAACTATTCTTTTAATATAGAGACTTATCTAATGGTTTAAATGTTATATGTGTATTAAAACTGAAGACCCTCCTTTCATAAACGTACTCTCTACAGTATTCATTGCCATTTAATTCCTTAAAAATCACTTGTGCAGTGATGTTTGTTCTGCTGAATGATGCTGTTATATGCTCGATCATGTTATATATGAACTCCAGACATCAGCGGTTTGTGCTGACAATGGAAAAGTCTTTGTCAGGTTTGCAAATGTGTAAATTTTGATGTCAGCCTCATAAAACTTTGCTACAGTCTGGCTTTAATAAAGCAGTGCTCATAATAGTTTTGTGTTCCAGTTCATCTGATCTCTAATCTGTGTGACACAAGAGAACACACTGAATATAAACAGATGCACTTCTTCAGTTATTAAAAGTTGTTTTTATGTGGATGGCGCTTTTCATAATATGCATCGTTTCAAAGTATAGGCTATGCATAATTTAATATGATTTAAACCAACTGATCTCAGTTCAGGAGAATCTAAGCTTTCATTAAAGGGTTACACTTTTGATGCACCAAGTCATGTGACCAAACAACATGGTGCCAATCACAGCGGAGTTTGTTTTTGGGAGAAATGCCAACAAAACTACATCTGGTCAGAAACCTCATTAAGTTTTTACACTGAAAACGGTTTGAGTCAAAAGATTAAAGTCTCTAGTTTCATCCGATATGCCATTTTAAAAATGTCTTTTTCACGAAACAGAACGCTGTTAAATACGACCATGTACGTGGATTATAGGCTCATTGTCCTTTATATTTTCTGTGCATTATCACATTGAGAATAAATGAGTTCATCCAAAAGCTGATAAATGTGTCTTTCAGAGGCTTTATATGGAGTTAGGATGAAAATAAGGTGCATTTCAAACTGTTCTGAGACCAGTGCAGACAGACAGCACACTGGAGGTTAAGTCATTCACTAAATAGGGAGCAAGGGAGCATCCTATAGCTCTCTATGCAGTTAAGTGCATTCACTCCTAAAATCTGATCAAAAGTTCAGTTTCAGGCTGCAGATGATGTTTGGATCACTCAACATGTTTGACAGACATGTGACAATGATAATCAGTACATAGATTCAGAATTTATAATGTATCATTTTATTTTAACATGGTTGACAGTGATTGGATGATGCTGGACATTACTTTGAATCTGAATTAATTATGATAATTTCTATCTGATCTGTTTAAAAGACAATGAGCTCAAGAACCCTAACCCTAACTTCATTCTTTCACTTACAGAAATTAACGTGGTACAAGATTAAAGTTTGATAAAAAAAATAAATAAAAAAAACTAGACATATAAAGTTTAATGCTACTAAACACAGTATATACTACATCAAAAAATATTTTCATGTATTTCAATATTTTCAGTGTAGATGCCGAATGGTTTAACCCGTCACACAATATTATTTTAAATAGGTAAAGATTACACGGTACAGAAGATGAAGGAAGAAATGTTACATTCAAAAACAAAGGTGTCCCACATTACACGTTGTCCCACTTTAGCTGTATTCAGCCTATTGCTGGAGTCTTAAACTAAATAATTTCCTCATCATTTATTTATTTCTTTTTGGTGTTGAAAACAAACCATATCAAATATAAACTTTTCATCCCTTTTTACAGCATTTCTGAATCTAAAAACACAGAAACTGTCAGGTTTGTCCAGACCAGAGGAAAGATGTTTGACTAACCAGCCAATGATTTATTCCAAACATTGTTTTTTCTCACTGAAGCTCATGGGACAGGAGCGCTGTGGTGAGGATGTGTATGTTTTAAATTCAGATTTCATTTGTGCATCAGTCTGTAAGTCATCTCTCTACTGGGTGGGCAGTACTGTAAGATGTGGCTTCATGATTTATTGCCCTTCTTTCCCTCTGAGTCAGCAGGTCAGACCTCAGTGTGATTTACAGTGAACCTGGACATCATACACATACAGTGAATCAGTCCCTTCATCTCCAGTGGCACGGTATGCTTTTATTTGGGAAGCGTAACATTCATCTGTCTACTAACACAAACAGTAATTCAACATATGGACTGATACAGAAAATGACAATTCTGTGGTAAAATGTATATTATAAAAACAATAGTTCCAGTCCTGGATGCTCATGTGTCAATTCAGTGTTTGAGTCGTGCTAAAACCCACAATATAGTAACAGCTATGATATGGATTTATAATATAGCACGCCCTGTACATTATTGCTTCAGTGTTGCACATGAGTCACGCAAAAACTAATATACTTATCTTATAGTTTAATAAATATCTTCTGAATGACATAAAATTGTCAGGACATTACAGCTGATTAGTGTCATATGTGTTAAATGTGTTTCTCGTATCTCATCTTAATTTGCATTCCTCCGTTTCTTTGAGCGAACCGTCCAGATAAAAAGAGCAACACTGACTCAGCCAGTGGCGTAAGTTTTACTATCTGTTTGTACAACCAATGGAAGACGGGGAGAGTTATCTGGAATCTGTTTGAAAACACCAATTTTTTTATTTATTTTTATTCAAAAACATTATGTGATATAGTGAGATGTGTTGGGCTGACAGTCACAGCACATTGCAGGAGTTTACTCAGTGACATAACTAACCCACCAGACTGCATTCATTTGAACTGATCAATGGTTGTGTGTGTTTCTTAATGAGTACCTTGACCATGAAGATTAGTCTTTGAATCGGGCAGGTGGCAGGACTCCAATGAAACTCAATATTAATGTATTCAATAATCCTGATTCACATCGTTAACTATAAAACATGACCACGATGCATTAAGGATTACTGTAATTTACCACAGCATGACTTAAACCTGCACTGGCATCACTATAATTTGAGCCATTTTGAATCCAGTTTTCAGGAAGTGATCATTGTGCCCTAAAGCTGGCTTCTGTTAGGAATATATTTACATTTTTAGCTGCTAAAATGTACAGAAGATGTTTTTAATGCAATTGAAACAGTACATGAGCAATCAACCACTAAACAGCAGGAAAACCTGCCACATCCTCAGAGGTCACTGTGTCAACCACCATAATGAAGCATTGCAACAAAATACATTCTCCTAGAGTCAATCTTTCCCTAAGGTTTGATTTTTTTTTATATAAATACACCACTCTGTCTGGCTGTAAGTACTGGCGCCAATCACACAGCTGTGAAAACAGTCTGTTTCACTGGATTTCAGAATTTGTAGGCAGAAAATCATTTAATATTTCTCACACCTGCCTGTGTATGTTCCTCTGCGAGTGCATGTGAAACAGTGTGTGTTTGTGCCAGAACTTCTCTGGAAGTTAACCAGATAGAAAAATGAAGGGTTTTCTACTAGAGGTCAGAGGTCAAACCCTTGAGAAGTCTTTCACAACATCAGGACAGAAAGAGCCAATTTGCTTGTAGTTAGTGTTTGTTCTGTTCCAGATAAGATTAATATTAATAGGTCTGCTATGAAATTGACTCTTCTGCCAGTAAAGATAAAAGATCAATGTTTACCAGTTGGGTGAAGCTCTGAGCATATGGTCAAGATGTGATTTTGTACCCTGTTCTAAAGAGTTTCCTGACTTATAATGCAAAATTATATCACATGGTTCATTACATGTATCGCAGCAGCTAAAAGCGAGTTAAATGTTCTCTCAAACAGATGAGGTTTTTAATGTTAATGTTCTATCGAGTTAATGTTCTACCCTACCCTAAACCTTCAACCTAACCGATAGTGTCAGAAAAAGAAAATGTGAGATGAAATACACAATTAATGTCATTTTGTGACGCTTCTATGACACTTTGGTTCACATGTGGACTCGCGTGCTCTTCAGGACTCATACCCAGATCCCCACCTAACAGGGAACATTCTAACAACTTTGGCTAACATTATTTAAAGTTTTGGAAAAAAATGTTGTAAATTAAACGTTAATGGAACATCCTTATAACGTTATTAACCTTAAATAACTTTCTGCTAATGTTAAGAAAACTGGACATTTTCCGTTACATCACAAGTGCAACGCTCGATCAGCTGAGCTATATGTACAACTAGCTACACAAAAATTATTTTGCAAAAATCTTTATTAAGAATCTGTTTTACAATTTTCATCTAACAAAAAAATAAGAAGAGTGAAAAACAACAACAACACATTAACAGAGGGACCCAGACCAGGACCAGAATATCACAGACACTTGCTGGTGGACTTTATTAACTAAGATCAATATGCAATTACCTAACAACAAACCCAGAACACCTTAGCAACCACTTAGGAATGCCCTAGCAACCCCTAAGAAAACATTCTAGCCATGGCATCTAAGTTATTATTAATACATCTAGTTATTATTAATAAATGTAAGCAAGTGATATTGCCTACATTTAAGAACACTCTTTAATCATGGTAAAATTACTATAATACATGGAGTAAAGACTGAAAAAGAGACGAACATCCTGCCAAACATCTCCTTTTGTGTCCCACAGAAGAAAGTCATACAGTCTGGAACAACATGAGAATTAATGAATTTTTATGTTTGGGTGAACTATCTCTTTAATTTAGCCTGAAATGGACAGTCTGAGCCCCTTTATTCATTAAAAACAGTTGTTTAGCTGAACGGAGCATGGATCTGCAAATCTGTTAGCAAGGCAGCCAACAATAATTACATAACATTTTGACAATGATATCAGCGCCACCGCATGATGTAAGTCAGTGTTGATGCTGCTAACACATCTGGAGATGGTGAGGTGGATAATCAGTTTATAAATCTTGCTCAATTTAAGTGTTACCACTAAAAGAAGATTATGAGCAAAAGTGAGTCCTCTCGAGAGAAGGCATTGAGATTTTGCTAATCAATGCGAGACTCAGTAGGATAGATGACCTTTGGTTAGGTGTGAGTGTTCTGTGGCTTCAGTGTGATGTGATAGTCCTCCAGGCGACTGTTAAATTAGGGATTTCCTTTCAGTGTGTCTGGTGATGGGCCTGTGGGCAGAAACCATTAAGGAGATAAAATCCGAACTAGAGAGATTAATTTAGACTGTTTCCTTACAGCCAAACACTGACTTGTTAATCTGATTGGCTCTGGACTGTTTTCTGTTTGCAAATTTACATATGAATCAATGTAAAAATGACTGAAACAAGTTATCCAGGCAGAGAACAACAAGCATATTAAGTGTTAGTTGGGGTAAAAATGAGTTCAGGCACAACTTGTGCAGTTGTTGGTGTCAGAACAACTCAAAGTAGTTATATCAATGTCTCACCTCGGGTCACTGCTTCGTGTCATCTACCCACTCGAGTAGGGCACTGTCAAAACACACTTATTGTGACAATGTAAAGTATGGGAACTATGGAGACAAATGTTCTTTTATTTAAAATTTTGAACAAATTTAATACACTAAACATGACATTATCTGCTAAAAACATACGCCAATGCGAGTGAAAACACTGGAGAACGGAAAATGAAAGCAGGCTTCTGAGATGAACTGAGGAACACTTCCACATTAAGGAGAAAAGTGGACAGTTGAACGTTCTGCAGAGAGCGGTTATTTGATGATGATATCAACATCTATTTCCTACAAAACATACATTTTGTGATATGTACAGTGGCAAGACAAAGTATGTGAACCCTTTGGAATTACTTGCATTTATGTATAAATTTGTCTTAAAATTTGGTTTGATCTTTATCTGTTACAATAATGAACAAACACAATCTGTTTTAACTAAACACACTAATTATTGTTTTGTTCGTGTACATACTGAATACATCATTCAAACATTCTCAATGTAGTTTGGAAAAAGTATGTGAACCCCTAGGCTAATGACGTCAACAAAAGCTAATTAGAGTCAGAAGTTGGCAAATCCAATAAAAAAAAAAAAAAAGGTTGGAGGTGTGGGTTAGAGATTATTTGACTTATAAAAAGCACTCAGACATTTTTAGTTTGCTGTTCATAAGAAGCATCTGCTGACGTGGACCATGCCTCGCAAAAAAAGAGATCTCAGAAGACCTACGATCAAGAATTGTTGCTTTGCATAAAGCTGGAAAGTGTTACAAATTTATCTCGAAGACCTTAAATATTCATCTGTCCACAGTTAGACAAACTGTCTATAAATGGACAAATTAGTACTGTGGGTACTCTACCTAGAAGTGGCCGTCTAAGCCGTGACAGCTAAAGATGTGAAGGAATCATTGGAACTGGTTAACATCTCTGTTCATGAGTCTACTCTACAGAAAACATTAAACAGGTATGGTGTCCATGGCAGGACACCACGAAGGAAGTTGCTGCTTTCCAATAAAAACATTGCTGCTGCCTGAAGTTTGCCAAAGATCTCCACATCACCTTGACACTCCACAATGCTACTGGGAAAATGTTTTGTGGTCTGATGAAACTAAGGTTGAATTGTTTGGGAAGAACACGCAGCACTACGTATGGTGTAAATGGGCACCGCATGAAAACATCATCTCAGTGGTGGAGTACGGTGGAGGGAGTATCATGATTTGGGGCTGATTTGCTGCTTCGGGGGCCTGGACCGCTTGCCATCATTGAGGGAAAATTGTATTCCAAATTTTATCAAGATATCATACCGGATAATGTCTGGGTGGCTGTGCGCCATCTAAAGCTCAGTAGAAGTTGGGTGATGCAGCAGGACAATGAACCTAAACATCAAAGTAAATCCACTACAGAAAAAGAAGATCCACCTTTTGGAGTGTCCCAGTCAGAGCCCAGACCTTAACCCAATAGAGATGCTGTGGAATGACCTCAAGAGAGCCGTTCACACCAGACATCCTAAGAATATGACTGAACTGAAGCAGTTCTGTAAGGAAGAATGATCCAAAATTCCTTCTGAACATTGTGCAGGTCTAATCCGCAGCTACTGGAAACACTTGGTTGAGGTTATTGCTGCCAAAGGAGGATCGACCAGTTATTAAATCCAAGGGTTCACTTACTTTTTCCACAGATCTGTAAATTTTTAATGTGTTAAATAAGGACATGACAGATTATAATTGTTAGTGTGTTGTTAGCTTAAGCACATTGTGTTTGTCTATACTTGTGACTTTGATGAGATCACATTTTATGGCCAATTAATACAGAAAACCAGCTAATTCCAAAGGGTTCACATATTTTTCTTGCCACTGTATGTTATATACAGTATCTAGTCATCACTAATAATTATTAGGATGCAGAGACAGGACCCATTTGCAGAGTTCAAAAAGCAGGGATTTATTAAATACAAAAATAAAGGGAAAAAAACAAAACTCCCACAAGGGAGAAAACAAACATAAACTACCCCTTAGGGGAAAAAGGTGTCCAGGCTGGGGCAGAGGGTAAAGGAAACGGGCTGGACTGGAAAATGGGGCAAACACACAGGACCAACTGGTCGGGGAACAGGACTGACTGGAACAAGACCAACCAACAGGACAGACTAGAATACACACAAGACACCCAAGACTGAAAACAAGATGAACTGGCATTGGAAAGGAAACATGAGGAGACTAAAATAGGGAGAGAAATCAGATGGGTTAACAGGGGACAGGTGAGGTAAATTAACTAATAATAAGCAAACAAGAAGGCGGGGTATGACGTAAGACAGAGAGGCACGAGGTGATACAGAAACAAAACAAAGCCACGTGCTCTTACAACAAACATCAAACCACCCGAATGGCATGAGCGCACATCGCCAAGACAATGAGGCGATATACGCCCATGCCAACTGACAAACAAGAGGAGAGAATGCGTAGCAACGGCAAACAAAGCGATGCCACGCATTCTCACACTAAACGGAACCTGAGCGTACATCGTGAGGCAAATGCCACGCAATGCACACAACAGGTGACAAAAACAAGACAGGACACCTGTGCAAGAGTTTGGCCACACATACACCTGACACCTTAGACCGAAGTGACCGAACCTCAGCACAACATGAAGACATCTCGTGACCCAAGCGCGCAACACAATGCGAGCATTACGCGCACCCGTGTTCGTGAGAGACAAAAAAACTATTGATGTGAGTGCATGCTGCCAAGATGACATAAGCGCGATGCACCCACGTCAATAACAGACAGACATGGAACACGAGTGTCCGGATCCCGACTCAGACCAAAATCGAACCAGACAGGAAGTCAGGATCCAGACACCGTGTTCCTGACATGAACCAAGACGGACTGAAGAGCACACGGTAGGGAATACAAACTTCCAAATACTTTACAAATGGTTTCATTTTGGATTTAACCTCAGTCTTCACTTTTATAGGATGAACTATTGGTCAACTCTCAAACACACGTGTTTTGGTGTTTCTGCACCCAGTTGTCTTTGTGACCTCTTATCTCCTTGTCTGTTATCAATACTTTTCTCTCCGGAAACAAAGGCAAGAGAGTGAACATAAAACTGTGGTTCCATTGGAAGCGGTGGATGAAGAAAGTGTTTTTGGCCTGAGATGATAAGAAGGATTATAAGTCCACTTTGAGTAAATGTGAGATTCATGCTTGAGTCTTTGGCACTTCAGAACACTTCAGAAATTAGCAGCAAGGACACCAAGATGTCCAGCAGATTTTACTAGAATCATCTTCTCGACTGTGATCACGCTCACAAATGATCCTGAATATCCTGAGGAAACAGTGTGCAGTAGTTCTCAGGCATCATTTGCATGTTTCATACTCATGAAAGTTCAGTATTGATTGAACTTTTACTGTAGCTATTGGGTTTAAAGTTGGTATATTCAAAGTGATTCGACTGATGAGTGAAACTGAAAAGCTGTTTGATCATAGGATGTTTCAAGTCACTTGGGGAATAGTCGAGTTATGGACATGAATGGTACCACAAATCATGCAGCTTGTTGAGGTGTGCTGTTATTTTACACTTCACTACTTTTAAAATCTAAACAGATTTCAATATACTAGGCATCATATTCTAACTTTGAAAATCGCTGCAGACGAAAACTGGACATCACACAATAAATGACTGACGTTTACATACTACGATCCGATCCAATCACAAACTCACGTGAAAACACATGCCCTCCCATTCTAAAAGATGCCTGACAGATTTAAACAAACATGAATACAGGAAATGTTTGTTGATGGTGTTGCTGCTAAAAAAAATTTTTTTTTCTTTTGTGATTAACATTTTTTTTTATTTAATAAACAATCAAAAGCAAAACATATACAAACAGAATCAATATTTAACCCTCACAATTACACCCCCCCCCCCCCCGCCCCCATAGCCAACTATAGCACAACCCCCAACGACTCCCCAGTGGTCACACAATTATAGACACACAAAATCGAGTTAATTAACAGAGGTTCGGGAGGAGCGTGTTAATTTTAATCTGACAAATCACAGCCCACGAGCAGGAGTATATAAGCCGCTGCTTACCTGCTTCCTGTGACAACTCTCCTGACATGAGAGTCTTTCTGGCTTTCGGCCCCACCCATTTCCCACGAACAGACCCAGGCAGACGGATCATCGGATGCAACTTCCCTGCAAAGCATTCAGCTCCACCAGAGCAGTTCTTACATCCAAACAGTCTGGTTATTCAACAGAAGCTGCCATAGCAGCTCTTTGTTTTTTAGCAGTATTGACGGCTACCACGTTAATTGTTTTAATATATATATATATATATATATCTTTTTTTTTTTTTTTACCCTGTCTGTCTTTCTATGCTCCATTCGACAAAGCAGTTTATAGTGCGAAGTTGCTGCTGCAAACTGGCTGCTCCTGCACTTTAAAAATGTGAAACAGCTCTCTACGACTGCTCCTATGTTCTCTTATCTAAACTTTCCACCCGGAAAGCAGTGCCAACTGCCTCCGTGAACGGGCACCGTTCTGGCTTCATGCCATTAGAATACAATTTTATTTGAAAGCGAAAGAAACAAAGATTAACTATTCAATCCAACCACCATTTCAACCCCCAGCATTTTTAATCAGGTTCTGCTGCACAGGTGATGCCTTTCAGCCTCATTACCACGCCGCAGCTTGTTTAGAGGGCATGCTCTTTTCAGCGATAGTTCGTCATCTTCTAACGTGAATATCACGATTGTTTCTCCCTCCAAAGTGCCCTTCAGAGCATGATTTATTTCATTCTGAACACAGGGACTTCATGCAACACAGAACTCCCTTCAATCGTAGGGTTAGGTTAGGGTTAGGTTAGGGTTAGGTTTTAAACATTAACCCTAACCCTAACCTAACCTAACCCTAACCCTAACCTAACCCTAACCCTAACCTAACCCTAACCCTAACCCTAACCCTAACCCTAACCTAACCCTAACCCTAACCCTAACCCTAACCTAACCCTTCCCTAAGCAACACAAATATGCTGTTCACGTGCCACAACTGCGGTGTCTTTTGGGTCATGCAACAAACCCTCACGACACCACAAAGCAGCGCAAACGTGCTGTACAGGTGCCGGAACTGCGGTGTCCTTTGACCATGTGACAAATTCCCACCACAACGCAAAGCAGCGCAAACGTGCTGTACATGTGCCACAAACGCGGTGTCCTTCAGACCATGCGACAAACTCCCACCATACCGCAAAGCAGCGCAAATGTGTTTTTCCAGGTGCCGCAACTGCGGAACCTTTCAGGCCTTGCCACTAAATCTCCCACAACACCGCAATCATGTTTCCTGTTTCCTCTTATGTTTCCTCTTATTAAAACTCAAGGGGCACAGCTCATAAATATATACCCATCACAAACCGCAATTCAGCAAGGTTCTTTACTCTGCGCCACCTGCCATTCGAATGCAGTGTGGGCCCTCCCGTTCGAACACTATGCAGGCTTTCCCATCGAATTGCAGTGTGGGCTCTCCCGTCTGAATGCAATGTGAGCCTCAGCACATTGGTCGCAGGCTCTCCCGTTCAAATCGCAGTGTGGGCCCTCCCGTTCGACCGCAATGCAGGCTCTCCCATTCGAATCACAGGGTGGGCTCTCCTGTCTGAAACGCAGAAATGGGCTTTCATATCATTCATTCCGTGGGCTCTCCAGTCCGAAACGCAGTATGAGCTCTCCTGTTCGAGTGCAGTGGTGGTACAGTAATCTTAAGAGCCTTTTAGCTTTTCCCGTTAACCGTGGCATTGGCATGTTCTTTGCTCATGGTTGAAATGAGCCCGACACACAATAAGATGTGCCTAAATGTGATAAACTATGTGTGCCCTATTTGATAATACAGCCACAGTGCCCCACCAGATAATGTGTTGCAGCGCCTGCCCACACTCGATATTGCCGCAGCATTATCCGAATACTCTCAATTATGCCACAGCATTACCCCTTTCGCATTTTGATACTGCCGCAGCAATGCCCTGCCATGACAAACGTAATAAAGTTGTATTCTTAAATAACCTTTCGCTTTTTTTTTTAAAGCTGCATATAAACGTAATTGACACGTTTTCCATAACTAACCTTCTGCTTCCCTTACAGACGTATATAAAGGTACATATTCCTAACTAATATTTGCTCCCCTTACAGGTAAGTACAAACTAACCTTTGCTTTCCTTACAGGTGTTGATGATTCTAATGAAGTCTTTTGTGCCCTACTTAATACTGCAGCAACAGTGCCCTGCCATGACAAACGTAATAAAGTTGTATTCTTAACTAAACTTTTGCTTTCCTCAAAGCTGCATATGAACATAATTGACACGTTTACCGTAACTAAACTTTTGCTTCCCTTACAGACATATATAAAGGTAATACAGTTACGTATTCCTAACTAACCATTTGCTCCACTACAGGTAAGTACAATCTAACCTTTGCTTCCATTACAGGTGTTAATAAATCTAATGAAGTCTTTTGTGCCGTACTCGATACCACAGCAACAGTGCCCCACCCATACCAATTGTGTGTACACAGTTGTTAATATTTTCTCCACAGGTGCATTCAATGTCTAAGTTCCATACTTTCATAGAAGTGCATCTACAGCAATGGAAACACAGCAGCGCTCCTACAGGAGCTCCTTCACTATGCCCCCAAATACTCAATCCACTGCCGCAGCAGTGCTTTAAACTCCGCTCTCCCAGGAGGCCCACTTTACTCTACTGCCGCAGCAGCTTTTTTACCATGTTTCCTCCAAAGCCTTTATGTCTTCGCTTCTCAGCAGCTGCAGCTAGCATTACAGGAGATAGCGGTCACCACCTCCTCTTATCAAAGCACCATATTTCCCTATCTATGGGTAGTCTATTGAGTGAGGCTAACCCTACAAACAAGCCCCATTCCTCTTGTTCTCATTTTCCCCATTTGATTGCTTGCTGGGCTTACCCGTTTGAATGCTGTGAGTGCTCTCTCTCTATGGAGCAGTCTCCCATTCGAATCGCAGTGTGAGCCCTCCCTTTCGAACACAACGCGAGCCAACTAGTGTTCACTTTCCCCGTTCGACTGCTTGCTGGGCTTACCCGTTCAAATGCCGTGAGCGCTCTCTCTTTATAGAGCAGTCTCCTGTTTGAATCGCAGTTTGAGCCCTCCCTTTCTAACGCAGCGTGACGAACTCTCGTGCTCATTTTCCTTGTTCAATTGCTTGCTGGGCTTACCCATTCGAATGCCGTGAGCGCTCTCTCTCTATGGAGCTGTTTCCCATTCAAATCGCATTGTGAGCTCTCCCTTTCGAACGAAGCGCAAACCAACTCTCGTTCTCATTTTCCCCGTTTGACTGCTTGCTGGGCTTATCAATTCGAATGCCGTGAGCACTCTCTCTCTATAGAGCAGTCTTTCATTTGAATCGCAGTATGAGCCCTCCCTTTCGAACGCATTGCAAACCAACTCTCGTTCTCATTTTCCCCGTTTGACTGCTTGCTGGGCTTATCCATTCGAATGCCGTGAGCACTCTCTCTCTATAGAGCAGTCTTTCATTTGAATCGAAGTATGAGCCCTCCCTTTCGAACGCAGCGCAAACCAACTCTCGTTCTCATTTTCCCCATTCGATTGCTTGCTGGGTTTACCCGTTCGAATGCCGTGAGCGCTCTCTCTCTGTGAAGAAGTCTCCCATTCGAATCGCAGTGTGAGCCCTCCCTTTCGAACGCAGCGCAAACCAACTCTCGTTCTCATTCTCCCCGTTCGACTGCTTGCTGGGCTTACCCGTTCGAATGCCGTGAGCACTCTCTCTCTAAAGAGCAGTTTCCCGTTCGAATCGCAGTGTGAGCCCTCCCTTTCGAACACAGCATGACCAACTAGTGCTCACTTTCCCTGTTCGACTGCTTGCTGGGCTTACCTGTTCGAATGCCATGAGCGCTCTCTCTCTATAGAGCAGTCTCCCATTCGAATCGCAGTGTGAGCCCTCCCTTTCGAACGCAGCATGAGCCAACTCTCATTTTCACCTTCCTTGTTCACATACTGTGAGCCCACCCACTTCTACGACGAGTGGTGGTCTCTCATTCGACTCGCAGCGTAGCCCTCTCGACCAGCAATCATACAAGAATGTACCTTCAAACAAATGCTTAAAGCACTCCCTCTGTACAAATTTTGGGGGAGGGAAACAATTCAGAAGCATCCGCCAAGCCAATTTACCATATAGAATTGTTGCTGGCTTGCTGTTCTAAATACTTCCTGCCATAGTCATGGTACTGTTCTTTCATTTTAACGCCGTTTTGGGGGTAATCAGGACTCGAGTCGAGTCTCGAGCTCCGAGCCCTCCAGTATACGGACAGCAAGCCAAATAAATTTACTGCTTCAACACAAGATTACATTAACATATGAACTACTGAAAAGGAGTTAATTAACAGAGGTTTGGGAGGATCATGTTAATTTTATCTGACAAATCACAGCCCACGAGCAGGAGTATATAAGCCGCTGCTTACCTGCTTCCTGTGACAACTCTCCTGACATCCCACCTCCACCCCATCTCCACCTATTCTCTAGATCCATTATCTAAATAAGTAAAGTCAGGGGGGGTAATCAGGACTCGAGTCGAGTCTCAAGCTCCAAGCCCTCCAGTATACAGACAGCAAGCCAAATACATTTACTGCTTCAACACAAGATTACATTAACATACGAACTACTGAATTATATAAACAAATATATAATAATCACATACATCCACTACACCTCTCTCTCCACTGTCCCTCCCAAAAGCCCTCCAAAATAGTCAGGTATTTGCCCCATTTCTCCACAAACAAGTCTAAATTCCCCAGCCTTCTGGATGCCCCCTCTTCAAAAGCTGCCACCCTGCCCATCTCCGAACACCACTCCTGAAATGGGGGCACTCCAGCCAACTTCCAACCCCTTAAAATTATCTGTCTGGCAATCATAATGCTAGTTAGGACCCAGTTTTTATGTGCTTATTTTCCATATTAATGACAGCCCCATCACCTAAAATACAGAGTCTGGGGCAAAATAAAATTTGAGAGCCCAATACCTCACACATAAAACTCTGAATCTTCAACCAAAATTCTTGGATCTTAACACATCCCCAGAAGACATGGGTTGTGTCTCCATCTTCTGATTGATATCGCCAGCAGGTGGGTGTGTCTTTAAGACCAAGCTTACACAATCTAGAGGGGGTCCAATAGACTCTATCCAATAGACTCTAGATGCAGACTTGATGTTATGTAGAATCCTAGCCCACACTCCCTCCTCCAATACCAAGTTTAGATATTTCTCCCATAATCTCTTAAGAGAAGTTGAAGTTCCATCCCCCAGACTCTGAATTACCAGGGAATAATACACTGATGCCTCATGACCTTTTTCAAAAGCAGTAATCACCACTCCCAGAGTATCTTCCATTTTAGGGGGTATAAACTACTCACAGCACAGCTGTAAATACTTATAGAACTGAGATATGGGAATCCCAATGTGTTGAACCAAATTTTGAAAGGACCTCAACACTCCACTCTCATATAGGTCACAGAGTGTAGTAACCCCCCTCACAATCCACTCTGACCAGAAGAAAGGGGACTTATTAATACATCATTTGGGGTTCAGCCATATGCTCGAGGCAATATTTAAATAAATGTCCGAATTAAACACTCTGGACACTTTTGTCCACACTGAATGCAAATGCGAGACAACGGGGTGTAAATGAACTTCTCCGGTTAGTTTGATAAAAAATGCTTTGCAATGGCAAAATAGAGGCCAGAACTTCCTGTTCAATATAAAACTAGGGAAGGGCTCTCTCAGGTGGAAGCAACCAATGAGCCAAATGCCTGAGACCGAATGCCTAATAAAACAAAATCTTGGGTAGGCCTAGCCCACCTTTGTCAATCAGCCTGTGTAACTTATTGAAATGTAATCTGGGACGCTTACCATTCCAAATGAAGGATGCTATCAAATTGCTTGAAATAAGAGAGGGGGACATCTACAGGGAGAGATTGTAACAGGTAGTTACATTTTGGAATACAATTCATTTTAATAACATTAACCTTCCCAATCACAGATAAATGTAATAAAGCCCACCTGCCCACATCGCTCGAAAACCTTTTTATTAAAGGGTCAAAATTAGCTCTAACTAAATCTAAATTTTCTGGGAATAAAATGCCCAAATACTTAATGCCCTGTTTGGGCCACTGAAAGGCACCCGGCTGAAAAGCCATTACTGGGTGTACATTGTCAGAGACAAAACTTTGGATTTACACCAATTAACTCTGTATCCTGAGAACTTAGAAAATGAATTAATAATTCTGTGGAGGCAAGGCATAGATCTAGTGGGGTCAAATAATAAAATATCATCAGTGTATAGCAAAAGCTTATGCATCACACCTCCCGCCACCACCCCTGGAAAATCATCTTCCCTTCTTATTGTGGCTGCTAATGGTTCCAGGGAAAGACAGAACAATAATGGGGAAAGAGGGCAATCCTGCCGGGTGCCCCTGTCCAGATTCAAATCATCTGAAATTAATCCATTTGTCTGTACCACTGCTACCAGGTGTCTATTAAGTAACTTAATCCATCCAATAAAAGTATTTCCGAACCCGTATATTTCCAAAATCTTAAAAAGATAATCCCATTCTATCATATCAAACTCCTTTTCTGCGTCAAGTGAGATGGCAGTGACCGGAGATTGATCATTCACCACTGACTATGTGATATTGATGAAATACCTGATGTTATCACAAGAGCTGCGGCCCCGAATAAACCCCACCTGATCTTTATGTATAAGAAATGTCATAACTTTACTCAATTGGTTAGCCAGAATTTTTGACAATATTTTAACATCTAGCTGGATCAGGGAAATTGGATGGTAACTCTTACACTCGCTTAGATCTTTGTCCTTTTTAAGAAACAGAATGATCTGGGCTTGTGTCATGGTTGGCGGAAGCTTTCCATTCTTTAATGATTCTGGATAACTTCTAGCAAAAGTGGAGCCAATTCTGCAGCATAAGATCTAAAAAATTCAGTGACAAAGCCATCTGGCCCCAGAGCCTTGCCTGTAAGTAGGGACTTAATTACCTCGCCAAGCTCCTTCAAGGTTATCTCAGAATCAAGAGAATTTTTTTGCTCAGTCATCAGTTTAGGGAGTTCTAATGGGTCCACAAAGTTTCTAATATCTTCATCAGTAGACGAAGACATGGAACTATAAAGATCAAGATAGAATTCTTTAAAAGCATTATTAATACCAGTGGCTGAGGTAAAAATTTCACCACCAGCAGATTTCACTGAGGGAATGGTAGAAAAAGACTCTCTCTGCTTTATATATCTAGCCAAAAGCATCCCTGCTTTGTCCCCCGACTCAAAGTATGACTGTCTTGCCCTGAATAGCCAAAACTCCACCTTTCATGATAAAATAGTATTATATCTGAAGACATTCGGTGCTTCAGCTCTGCCTCTGCACTTTTAATATTCCCTTCCAACTCCACGAGTTCTCATGCTTTGGACTTTTTGATGAATGAGGCATACTATATGATCCGACCCCTAAGAAATGCCTTAAGTGCCTCCCAAGCCATGCCCACAGAGGATACTGAGGACCAGTTGGTCTCCATATAGACATTGATTTCAGCCTTTAACATTTGTTGGAATTCAAGATTTTGCAAAAGGGATACATTAAAGTGGAAACTATATGATTTCTTTTTCTCCATATGTGGCAACACCTCTAAACTCACCAGGGCGTGATCTAAGACTAAACTTTTTCCATTTGAGCAATCCAAAACAGATGAAATGAGGGATTTAGTTATATAAAAAATATATATTCTAGAATAGATCTTATGGACTGATGAAAAAATGTATAGTCCCTACCAGATGGGTTTAAAAGTTCCAATAGGAGTCACAAGTACAAAGAATGAGCAAATTCATCCACAACTGTCCCGAAGGAGTGTTATTCCACAAAACAAACTCCAGACGCTAGGTGGAACCAGCACAAAAACAAAAAAAAGGCGCCCAGTTTCCTCGAACAGTCAAGTGAATGTTCAGTGAGTCAAACTCACTCGGGAGCAACATGAAAATCATCAAATTGTTTACTCATTCCAATGACTTTATGAAAGACATTGCTTGTTGTGGGCATGTACATACTTTGTGGCCATCCTTAGTATCTATTCTCAATTTGGCCAGAAACAGCAGTGCAAAAGCGATCTTCCGTTGATATAAGAGTTTCTTTTTGATTAATTGGTTAAATAGAAATGTTATTAGCAATTATACTGCCCTTCAAAGGTAAAACGCAAAACTGAGTTATGACTGAAATCAGGTCTTTTAGACTATTATCTGTCCTGTGACAGACAAGTTTGGTTCATGTAGAAAATCAGAGAAAACTTTATGTGAAAATGTAGTAACTAAAAAATCCACATCAAAATAATTCTATGGATGGACAGACGGATGGATAAATGGAATGTAATGTCAGCACCATAGATTATTTTCATGGCAAAAAACAGAGTAATTACAAATATATATATATATATATATATATATATATATATATATATATATATATATATATATATATATATATATATTACAGCACTGTAAAAAGATGTAAATATAAGAGATGTAAGATGCAAGATGAAGACAGCATCTCTCAGCGACACCGAACGTACAACATGGGAAACAGAAACACGCATCCTGAAAAACACTGTTTCCAGCCATTGCCGCGAACGATACCATCAGCTAATATTGGCAGGTATGGTGCTTTACAAATCAGGTCCAGTATTTTGCGAACACCTGCAGCGTGATTTTGGGAAACTGAGGTGGAGGGTGAGAGGGAGATATCTGATGAGTGGGAAGAGGGTGTCTGTGGTACATTAACAGAAGCAACATAGTCACTGCTAGGGACACCACCAGGCTTAAAGCACATTTATTGTCATCCAAGACTCTAAATCCAAGGAAATGAATTACAGTAATGTACTACTATTACTACTACTACTACTAATTTTGTTAGTTGTCTTTTGTCAAAGGAATAGTCCTACCACTTCCATTTTTAGCAACAACAAGGTTATAAATGTGGGAAAATGGCTTGACTGTAAAAGTATGAGTTGTGCTCATCTTTATTTCTCTTTTGATGATAGTGATTACAGTGATCAACAGTCTGATTATCAGGAGCAGATGGGTAATAATAGCTGTGGTTAGGATGATCAGCTTCACCAGGCACACAACACAGTCTCATTTATTAGTGATTTAGTGAATGGGAGGAAACTCAGATCGAAAGCCTTCAGACGGAGAGAATACAGATGACTTCCACAGGAATTCTGTCCTCAATGGAAACTGATATACAGATGCCAGGAATCATATGCTCGGCAAGATCGAGGATGAACTGAAATGTGATTTTCATTCCTTTGTCTGTGAAATAAGAGGCGTCATTGTTCAAAAGACAACATAATTGGCTGATTCATAACACTTATATAAGCTTATTTGAAATACAGATGCAAAGAATAATAAAAAAAAATCAAATAAAACAAAAGTCGTAAAAAAATTTGTATTGTTCAATAAACAGATATATGGAGTGTAAGCCATACATTGTGATTACTCCAAAAGATATTTCAAAAGAGTAAACTTTAATTCTCTTCCTTGCATCTGCAGCCAGGCCTAAAATTGCACTGAATGTTTACACGATGTCATTTTATTAAAACATCTGTAGTAAGATTACAGTAAAACACATCAATCACAGTCTAAGTCATGAGAAAGTATAAGCATGCAGATCAATAATTCACACACATATATACAGTATAATATATAATAAAGTACTTAATAGACCCACCATAATTTCCCATCATCCATCACTTCAGTTCAGCTCATTAACACTAAATCATCTCACAAGCATCTTGTGAGTGTTACACACAGTTTTACTCATGTGAACACTTGTAAAAGCAATGCCTTCACTGGAATGCAGAGGAACATCTGCTTCAGTTTGAAAATTAAACAAGTTAGGTGTCATTTTTACTGCTGAAACTATCAGAGTCCTTGTTTCAAGAGTGGAACAGAATGTGGTTGTCTCAAAGGTGCAGAAAATGATGCAAACAGATTGAATTCTTTGCATGAATTCTTGAATTCAAAGGTGTGAAGTGTGCAGATCACTGGAGATCTATACTAGTACACTATACTGTAGTGTGTGAGTGCAGAGACAGCAGAGGTCCAAACTCAAGTGTGTTGTGAAGATTCTCTGGTCTTTCAGCGCCATCTGATGGAGTAAATCAACAGATTTCTTGGTGAACACGTTTTCTCAGTGAGTGTTGAAAGTTTCCATCATCTGTCATTTAACATGCTGTTCAGAAAATGTGGAATAATGGTATTAAAATTGATTAGTAGGTTTTCTTTCATTTGTAACTATATTTTCAACATTTCCATTGAATTAGGCATACAAAGTATGAATTATGTATTTATATTAAAAAACTTTTCATTTTATCACAAAATGAAATGTTTGCAGTAGAGATTATCATAAACCTCAGAATGTCTCTCCAGCCCACAGCTGAACATCACACGCTGAACTGTTAGAGAAAAAAATTAAGAAGTTCAGCCTTCCACAGGCCTTGATTTGCTTTGGAGTGGTTCAATCATCACACACTGTCTGTCTGTCTATTCTGACACATTCCTGCATATTTCAGATGATAAATCACTGAAGGAGATTTGAGAAGAGCAGAGATGTCAACATACCTTTGTGTATGACTATGAAAAATGTGCTTTTAATAATAGAACATGGCAACACTGTTTTCAGAGCTGTTTCAAGCATCCTCACATGTGATATTGAGAGATTTAATTTGTTGTGCAAGACTGTATTTTATTTAAATCAATAGTCTGTGTGACTGTATGACATATTTAATCATTGTGTTCTTGTTGTCCCTCGTTTCTTCAGTAGACTCTGATTGTGCCATCACTAATGAAGACTGGAGCTATTTTATTTCATTAACTGCATGTGCAATTCAGTATTCAACACTACAAAGTGTACTTTCAACACTGCTTCTGTGTTAGTTTTTATAACTGAAGAGTTAGAGCTAAAGGCTGTTCACCAGAGTGAAAATCTTTTGGTTCCTGGTACAGAATATAATTTAAGTCATTTTCAATACTAGTTGATGTAGTATAAGTTGCTGACGGATCTACCTACCCCTGTAGTTGGTACAGCCCAACTGAAAGCACGCAACTGTGAGTTTGGGGAGACAGAAGACCTAATGATAAGACACAAAATCGTGTTCAGTGTAACTGATACAAGACTTCATGAAAAATTGTTCTCCATATCTGGAGATGGCCACGACAACGGCTGTGCCACAGACACACAGTTTGTTCATGCGGTGCAAATATGGTTTTAAAACAAACAAAAACGCAGAGCACAGTCAATATTCAAGCTCAAATGGGTACACAGTGTTGCAGCAGATGTGGCCGCACACATAAGCCTAAACAGTGTCCTGCCTACAATGTACTCTGCAAAAAATGTGGTAAAAAGAACCATTTAGCAGCTGTATGCAAAACCAAGACAGACATTGCACCTCTCAACACTGAAACTGAGCATACAGACATCGACACATTGTTTGTGGGTACTGTCCATCAACCAAATAACCCAGACACAGGGTGGCACACAAATCTGGTTGTAGGTGGAGCCATTGTCAACTTTAAGCTCGATGCAGAAGCTGAAGCAAACATACTGCCTTGAAAAATCATAGATAACCTACAGACACCCGTCACCATGCAAAAGACAGACATGATACTGGTGGCCTATGGGGGTGCCTGCATAAAACCAGATGGTGTTGTGAAACTTCTGGTGCAGTTCAAGCAGAAAATGACTCAAATGACATTCTTCATTACTACGGCATCAGATATAGCCCTGCTAGGAAGGCAGGCATGTGTCCAGCTGACCTAATCAGAAAAGTTGATGCAATCACGTCCTCTACCCCGGCTACCAAGGGGGAGCTTCTCACATGATATTCATCTGTATTTGAAGGTCTTGGCCAACTCCCTGGTGAGCACCACATTTACACAGATCCCAGTGTGCCGCCTGTCATCCATGGGTGCCGAAAGATTCCATACTCAGTACATGACCGACTTCGTGTGACACTGGAAGAGCTTGAAAAAAGAGGGGTGATAAGCAAAGTGTCTAAACCCACTTCCTGGGTGAGTAGTCTCTGTATCACAGAAAAGAAAAATGTCGCCTAAGAGTGTGTCTAGAGACTTAAACAAGGCTATAAAGCACCAACAGTATTCAATTCCCATGCCAGAAGATGTCCAGTGTAAACTCGCCGGCAAAAAGCTATTCACAATCCTTGATGAGAAGGATGGATATTGGCAGATAAAACTGGATGAAGAGTCAGCTGACTTATGCACCTTCAACACACCATGGGGCAGGTTTAGTTTTCATCGGATGCCGTTTGGGGTAAAATCTGCTAGCGAAGTACTCCAGCAGCTGAATTCAGAGAGCTTTGGGGACATTGAAGGAGTGTTTGTTGTGGATGATGACATGATCATTGCAGCGTCCACCAAGGCAGAACATGACACCATTCTTAAAAAAGTGATGGACAGAGCCACATGAATAAATGTGAAATTCTGCAAAGACAAGCTGCAATACATGGTCAAAGTAGTGAAATATCTTGGATGCATTATCACAGCAGAAGGCGTGAAGCCAGATGAATCAAAGGTGTCAGCCATAAAGCAGCTCCCTCCACCCACAGACAAAAAGGCACTTCAGCGACTGTTTGTTATGACACGTTACCTTTCACAGTACATTACCAAGGAAGCAACCCTCACTGCACCACTCATGCTGCTGCTGAGGAAAGACATTGCTTGGCAGTGGCATCCTGAACAGCAGGCGTCATTTGAAGAGCTGAAAAAGTTGTTTCCAATGCTCCATTGCTGATATTTTTAAATCCAACAGAGCCTGTTGAGGTGCAAGCAGACTCTTCAAAAGACGGCCTTGGCGCCTGCCTGATGCAAGGCAAACAGCCAATAGCATATGCATCAAGGGCATTGTCAGCTGAAGAACAAAATTATGCCCAGATAGAAAAAGAATTGCTGGCAATAGTGTTCACCCTCTGTAAGTTCCACCAGTATGTCTACGGTGCCCCTGTCACAGTCTAGTCAGACCACAAACCCCTTGAGGCCATCTTCTCTAAGCGTATATGGGCAGCTCCAGCACATCTTCAAAGAATACTGCTTTAAGTGCAGAAGTATGGCATTCGCATTGTGTTTGTTCCAGGGAAAGACATGCTAATACTAGACACACTATCCAGGGCCTACCCTCAGTCAGATGGTGCAGAGAGTTTTGATCTGAGTGACGAGAAAGTCATTTATGCTGTCATGGAAGTCCCAATCCAAGGTGATGTATCGCAGATGATAAAAACTGCCACAGATACAGACAGTGAACTGCAGTTGCTTAAACAGCTACACAAAAATGGATGGCCTAACAAAACAAAAAAAGAAGTGTTCCCTTGGCAGCCCAGCCATACTGGCCCATCACACATACCCTCTGCACAGATGATGGACTCTTAATGGCTGATGATCGCATAGTGGTCCCAAAAGGGTTAAGATCTGAGGTGTTGAAACGACTTCACACTGCACACCAAGGTATCTAGTGCACCCTGGCTCATGCCAGGTCTTGCATATACTGGCCTGGTCTCAGCACTGCCTTGCACAAGATGGTTGAAAACTGCATTCCTTGTCAGGAAAGCTTACCTGATAATAAGAAGGGAACCACTTCTCCAACATCCTGTTCCACAGGGCCCATGGCAAAGAATAGCTGCTGACATTTTTGAATTTCAAGGATGAGCATTTCTTCTAATTGTGGACTATTTTTCCAAAAACCCAGAAGTCCTTCAGCTACTAGACAAAACATCAGGTTCTCTCATCACCAAATTTAAAGCAGTGTTTTCCAAACATGGGGTGCCTGAAATTCTAATTGCAGATCATGTCTCATTTGCAAGCTCAGAAATGGCTCGCTTTGCCCATGATTGGGGTTTCAGCATCATTCATTCAAGCCCCTGTTTTCCTCAGTTTAATGGCATAGCTGAGCGGGCTATTAAAACTGTCAAAGCAATGATGAAAGCTGCCGTGAGCACTGGCAATGATCCCCAACTTGCCCTTCTGAAACTCAGAAATACTCATCACAGGTCACAAGTACTCACCTGCACAGCTGCTCATGGGTCGTGTCCTACGCTACAACCTGTCTGTGAGTAAAGCTGTCCTACAGCCCTCAACTCCTCTGCATGTACAAGAAGCACTGCAGCGCCACCAACTGCAACAAAAGAGATGTTATGACAAAACAGCTGCCTTGCTTTCCTCCTTGCAGAAGGGGGAGAGAGTGTACATGTGGATAAAAAACACATGGAAACCAGCCACAGTGGTCAGAGTCAGAGATGAGCCCCGATCATATGATGTTCTCACATCATCAGGTGTCTCTTACTGGCAAAACAGAAGACATCTCCGGCCTGATAGATCAGTCAGGTACATTTGTCAGCAGGACAGTTCTCAAGATAGAGACAGAGACATAATGATTGGTACTGATGCAAAGTCTGGTCAAGTTGACCCAAGTGACACCCTGTCAGACTTCCTGTCAAATTAAGAACTATGTTCTCAGTTAAAACAGTAGAAGTTTATTTTGAAAGTTAAAGTTTGATTTTCTTTATGAGCATTCATAATGTTCAATTGTATGTTAAGGGTTACTTTAGTTTACTGCTTAGTTTACTCAGGCTCAAAAAAGGGGTTGTAGTATTATCAGCTGATGGACTAACCTACCCCAGTAGTTGGTACAGCCCAAAGTGAATATATATGGGTGTGTGTGTTCTTGTAAGTCTGAGGTAAACAATAAAAGTGTTGAGTTCGTGAAATCCTGGCCTGTGTGATCTTTATTAGTTGACAACAACAGACAATGCCAGTTCAATAGATCAGTAACTCTTAATTAAGTAAGTGGTGTGTTATAATGGATACACCTTTAAATGGCTTTGGATAAAACCCTTGGCAAATAAACATGGCCAAATATAAATACATGCATTTGTACAATATAAATGTTTTTTTGTTTTTTTAATGTTTTGTCTCGCAGATCCTCCCGACAGGACTGAATCAAGATCAAGAATGAGAAGAGATGTTTCTTGGCATCTCTTCGTCAGACGTACATCTGTGAGGACATCGTGCCCAAGACACTGCCAGAGGTGTAGATTGACTTTTTTAGATTTATCTTCTTAAAAAAAAAAAAAAAAATGGCTAATGTAATTGAAGAAAATGATAGCCAAATACTTTTTTTTTTTTTTTTTTTGTAGATTTTAGGTTTTTAATAGTAAAACAATTAAATCAAAACATCAATTGTATGTACAATATACAGTATGTCAGCTATATAATCTTTCCATTTAAAATTATAAGCATTTTAACAAAGAAAAATATGAGACATAAAAACATGGTGATTAGAAAAAGGTCATTAAATGAAGCACTTCCTTGTTTACACACCCAAAGGCATCTTTAACAAGAAAATAAACATTAAATTGGTCCATGTTACCATTATGTTTACTGAAAATTAAGTACTTTGCTTTATGCTTTATTCAGTGTTCATACACATGAAAACAGAGATTTTAACTGTACTGCTGCATATTAGAAATATAAAATATTTGTACAGTGTTAATCAGGGAAGCGAATTGAATGAATGTAAAGTAGCTGCCTTCTCAGTTCAGTGAGTCATTACACCTCAGCACATGATTCAAGAGTCAAAAGAGCCTTTACTACATCACACCATCACAGATGAACACAAGTATTCATCATAGACTATAATGCCACCCCATCTATGATGTGGGAATCATCTTTGTTTGGCTCCGTTTTCATGTCCAAAGAATCAGAACTGGATGGCGTGTCATCTTGTGAGGGGTTTTTATGTGAAGGGCAGAAAGGCACATATTTGGTCCAGGAGAAAGACGAGAAACGGGCAGTTATTCCGCAGGGCAGCCCGTACACATCATCACTTTCTAATGTGTTCTCAGACTCGTTTTGGTGAGCACTGTTCCACGTGACGATGCCTCGTTCACGCTTTGTTCCTGTGAGAATATTAGACGGTCACTTGATGACTCACTTGAATTCATTTACAAAGTGTTTTGAGTCAGTTTATTGCACACAAAATCTGACAGAATTGAAGTTTACTCACCAGGGATCGTGTTATCAAGGAGAAATCCAAAGAATCCTCCAATAAACATACTTGTTGTGAGAAGAACTTGAAGCACCTGATCCAGTTCAACAACACCTGTAAGAAAATTATGAGATTGTTTTTGAAGTTAATATTTAGTTTCTCTTGAGTGGATTATAGTTTATATACCTGTTGCTATGGCTGTGGGATTTTTCAGTAACCAGTTGGGAATGACAAGCCCAGAGAACATGGAGAATCCGAAGATGAAGATGTTGCGTGAAGAGTTCATATCAGCATACTATTAAAATAGAAAGCAGGGGTCATATGAAGAAGTGTGAAGGGAGTGAGCTCACATTGCTTGTGTTTTTGTGCATTTATTTTGGACCAATCAAATGTACCTGTAGGTTTGAAACTCCTGCTGCAGTAATGACCCCAAACATGACCAGAAACATCCCTCCAATCACAGGAGTCGGTATTGTGGTGAATATGGCTCCAATTTTCCCAAACACTCCCATTATGATCATTATAAACCCACTGGCCACAATCACCATGCGACTGCCGACCTGCAGAGCAGAAAGGTTTCTCTCAGTTAATGTCATTTAATTGAACATATACAGCAATCTTTCCGAACCACATTTTTTTAAATATGCCATTTTAAACCTTTATAATATTGCTTCTTTAATTCTGTTTACATCAGAAGTAATGGGATGATACAGTAGTAATCTTATGCAATCATTGTGAAAGCTTATTAAATGAAGTAACTGGAAAATACTGGATATTAGTAAGCAGATATAATTATTATGCGAGCTTGTACTTTGGTGATTCCCAACGCTCCGACATTCTCGCTGTAGGAGGTGGTTCCATTGCCGGTGCCCCAAGCACCTGCCAGCAGACAGCCAATGCCTTCAATGCCAATGCCCCTGTTGATGGCATGTCTGGGTGGTGGAGGGGCACCTGATAGCCGGGCACAGGCATGATAATCACCCACTGACTCGATCATCGAGGATAGGACCCCTGCCAGGATCCCGAAAACTCCTCCCAGACTCACAGATGGCACACCCCATTGACCTGGAAGTAGAATAAAAAATAAATAAAATAAAAAAAACACACTTATTATTAAAACACAGTTTAAATAATCTCTTAAGCATTAAAGAGCACCTATTATGGTTTTTAAATGTGCCTCATTTAATAGATTTACATGCATCCAAGGTCATAAAACACTTTAATTTGCTCATAATTTAAATTGCAGCGTTACCTTTTTTTCCCAGTGTCAAAAACGACTTGTTCAATGATCCGTTCTAAAGGATTCATTCTAAACTCCTCCTTTCAGAGAGCCTACTCTGCTCTGATTGGTCAGATGTCCCAGTCTGTTGTGATTGGTCTACCGCTTAGTGTAGTGCTTGAGGGCGGGTCAAAGCTGTTCGCCAGCAGCCAATGAAGACTAGAGGCGGGTTTTTGGTACCAAATTACGTAGGTTAGTACAGGAAGTAAGTCTGGAATTACTAACGACTCGTTTCAGGTGTTCAGAATCGGTTCTTTCTTTTGGGAGTCAATAACTCCATTTGTCCTGCACTTTGATTTTTGAAACTTTGCAGACTTTTTTACATTCACAAACAGCTATATAACACACTACATGAAAGGTAATATTTGAAAAACCATAATAGGTGCTCTTTAAATAGTCAAATTATGTTTGTTTATTTTAATAAATATGAGTGAAAAAGGGATATATGTGGTTTATTGTGAGGAAATATACTGTATGTATTTTGAAATATTAACAAAACCCTTTTAACTTGGTTTAATAGTTGTTTTATGAGTATGTCGGACATGTTGATGAATACACATCCTCACATGCTTAACTCTTCTAAAGTCTGAGAAATGTACCAGTTGAATGAAACTACCATCAGACATGCAATGTGCATCTTAACTGCTTAAATTATTGGCCCACATACAGTACATAATAATATCTGACTTCACTATAATTATATTCAACATTCAAACATAATAACAACCGGTTTCGATTGAATACGTTACTCACTGCATTTAAAATAAATGCAAAGTCATAATTGTTGAAGTGTTACATTATTATTTGCACATCCTTTACAAATAGTTTGTGCTGTGGTGGCTCTTCCCCTTAGATCTTACATGATGTTTTATGATCATCGCTAGATCATATTTGGCCTCAAATCTGTGACAGCCGGTTAGACTTTGGTCGTTTGTGATCGTAGTTTGTGTGATTCTTTCGTGAAAAGTTCGCTAAACAGCTGCGATTCAATTGGGTCTCAGTAGAACTGATGCGAAAACATATAATTTATGCCAAAGCCTGAGTTTGTACTGATCCACTGATCCTGATAGAAATTTAAAGAAGCCCAAATCCCCAATAATCTTTTGGAAACTGGGCGTTTCAGCCCAACAAGCAGCTCTAAGGACAGGCCCGCCTCCAGCTCTAAGATGTGAGGTGGGCTGTAGGATTCACTTGGGTGGGCCATACAGTTGGGGAGGTGGTTGGTGGGTCGTTGCCAGAGTGGGCCAACCTCATGATAGGGTAGGTTAGGCCCATCCAGGCCCCACTGTGGACTGGGCCTGCTTTTGGGTCATTTTCAGCTCAAATTGAGTGTAGTGCCCATTGACAGCAGACCTTTTCTGGGGTGCCAAAAGAACCCGCAAGTGCCACGGCTGAGTGTTTGTTTGTAAACATCTATATGGCTTGGGCCAGTTTTATGCTCCTAAGTCTCCTATATCTGATCAGTTAGAAAAACAAGCCGAACAATTTTAATTATCATGTCTTTGGCACAAACGTTTTGGGAAGTTTGAAGTTTAATATTTAGGGTTGAAATCTAAGAATGAACAATTGTAATAGAGATGTTTTTCATAGCAACACCAGTGATAAATTAAGTTTCCTGTAATCATACAATATGAAACATATAAAATAGCTGAATATAACATGCAAATGTATGTTAATTGTGCTGGTTGAAACACCTGGGTAGGGAAATCTGAACCAAGGCGCTCTTCCCGTAACATCTCCATTAACATCAGTCCGAGCGAGATAACCATACTGGTCAGGATCTGATGGCAGGACGTTGTAGATGGTCAGAATGTAGCAAATTAACCATGACAGAGTGATTCCCAGCAGGACCTGAAGAATCATACCAAAACACAACATTTAAGAAGACTGAAGTCACCAAAGCATAATCATTCCAGAAACAGATACAATAAATCACTGACTTACAGGCAGAATCTGAAATATGTAAATCCTGCTGGTGTGGAACTTCTTGGCTCTGCTGTATGAGGGGAAGGGAATGGCGATATTCCGGAGATACTGCGAGAATATCACTATTAAACATGCTGTCCTGTGAAGGATGGAGAAATACAGAAATAGACTGTCTAAAGATTAAATCTAACATGAATATTAAAGGGTTAGTTCACTCAAATATGAACATTCTGTCAACATTTATTCACCCTCATTTTGTTTGAAAACTTTTTTACATTCTGTCTTCTGTGGAACATGAACCGGGAGATGTTTCAGTCTCAGTCACCTTTCACTTTCATTGCATGTGGGTTTTTCTTTATTTTTATTATTATTTTTTATTATTATTATTTCTCCATACAATGAAAGTGAATGGTGACCTTTGTTGGTGAAGCTACTCTGAAACTGTGTCTTCTCAAGCTACAAGTTACACATAACTTAAACTACAGTCAATCTACTCTTTTAAAAAAGTATTTAGCTACACTAGTATATGTTTGTATGTTTACTGTAGATATTGGATTATATTATTTAATTCTGCAATTACAAGTTCTGATTGCAGAATTTAATAATATCACTTTATAGTTATATACTGTATGTAATTAGGGTGACATTCCCAAAATTATCCATGGTTTTACTACAGTACAATATTACTATAGTAATGGTTAATTAACCATGGTTAATTTCCATAAGGGTTAAACAAATAGGGTGACAACATTAAATTGAACATACATTTATAATTAATATACACTAATAAACTAGTAAACACACATATCTACAGTACATGCATTAACATATAGTGATAAATAGCAAAAAATACATTAAAAATGTAGGCTTCATGGTGCTTAAGTCAATATGTGAATAATTTATGTGAACGTGTTCATATACATTAATTGTCTAAAATATAATTCGTTTTTTCCCAGTGCTACATAAGAGAGAGAGAGGACGGTTTATATGGGCGTGTTTAATTTTTTTCCCCTCAACCCCATGTCTGCGTTCATAATATAATGTGACAGATTAAGCGTTTTGTGACTCTGCAGCGATACTGGAAAGGCGACACTATTGTAAAAATAACTGAACTGAAAAATGAAGTTAGGGTTAGTAGCCTCACTACTTTTAGTTAGTTATTTTCTAACATCTCCTTTTGTGTTCCATGGCAGAAATAAAGCCATATGGGTTTGTAACAACATAAGTGTGGTAAATAATGACATAATTTTCCTTTGTGAGTAAACATTCCTTTTAAGCATGAATATATAGGGGCCTGTGTTATGCCAGTACTGTTGTGAGAAGCACCCACATTGCAGAGATGCCCCAGTGGTCTCCTGCGTTCATGCCAGCGGAGTCAAACAGCGACAGACCAATGAGTGAAATGGTTGGTGCGATGGTCAAAGGGCCAATGAAACGCATGAAGAGGCCAATGAGACCCGAGAATCCCACCAGCACTTGAAAGAGGGAGCCCACCATGATTGACCCTTGAAGCTGTTCACAGATGACAACAGAGTCAGACTTTCAGTACTGTGATTGTTTTAACCTGATACGATCATCTGGGAAACTTCTAGTTATCTTTACTTCTATCTGTCCATCCAAATATACATACTGTCCTCCTAACATCATAACAATACTGTAAAACTGTGATACTCACCACCTGCATGCGGCTCTGCCAAACGTGGATGAACTCGGGTGAAGAAGTGTTGACCAGGCTGCTGTTCTGTGTCCAGGCCGGACAGGTCCATTCAGGCATTGACAGTAAAGCCATGGAGGGTACCAGAAGAGTAAATGTGCCACCCTGGATAATGGGTAACCTACAAAAGGACAGACAAGAACCTCGTGACCAACAGTCTTCAATCACAGAAAGGCATTAAAACGTGATTTTTATGCCTGTGACAGAACTCAGATGTGAGTTTTCAACAATTTTCTTTTCAGTTCCTTCATTTAAACTATATACTGTATGTTCAAACTGTTATGTTTACACAGTGCTCAAAATAGTCTCATTACGGGGGTCTGGGTATCTCAGCGAGTATTGATGCTGACTACAACACCTGGAGTCACGAGTTCGAATACAGGGCGTGCTGAGTGACTCCAGCAAGGTCTCCTTAGCAACCAAATTGGCCCAAATTGGCCCGGTATGTCTCCACGGTAACGCGCTCAACAAGCCACGTGATAAGATGCACGGATTGACGGTCTCAGACAAGGAAGCAACTGAGATTCATCCTCCGCCACCCAGATTGAGGTGAGTCACTATTCCACCATGAGTACTTAGAGCACATTGGGAATTGGGAATTCCAAATTGGGGAGAAAAAAAAAAATAAAATAGTCTCATTACAACTTGTAATCATTTGTACAAGATGGCGAAATCATTTCACATCCTACAACTTTTGGTCCAACCAATCAACAAACAGAATTTCAAATTGACACAATACATGCAACTCATTTTAGCTTGTCTCCTATCCAAAGCTTTGTTTTAGAAAGAAAACCTCATTAAACAAATTTGGTTATTCATTCCATATTTATACAATACAAATAAAATTTGTATTACCTCTTTGAGGTAAACATGGCAAAGAAGTCAAAATCCTCAGACTCTGGAGACATTAAAAGACACTTACGTGCTCAAGCTGAGGCCTCTGACGGGACTGCGAGCCGGGGACTCGATTTGGACGGCACGTCGGTAGATGAAATTCAGCGTCAACTGTCCAACATGTCGGTAATGCTGACGAAGGTTGTTGCTGACTTGGAAGATCTCGCTGTAATACGTCAATCGATTACGGCGATGGAAACAAAATTCTCTGAGTTGTTTAAAAGAGTGACAGAAGTTGAAAAACGAATCAATTATCTTGAGTCATCAGAAAAGGATTTATCCGCTAATCCGCCTGCGTCCAAAACAGATTTGGAATTAATTTCGGAAAAACTGGAATATTTTGAGAATATGAGCCAAAGGAATAACATACGAGTTGTTGGAATTCCTGAGCATGAAGAGGGCAGAGATATGGTGAAATTCCTGGACGAGCACTTCCCGAGTCTGCTCGACATAACAGGCCACAAGCTGGAAATCGAGCGAGCTCACAGAGACCCAACTCACAGATCTGCTGAGGGAGAAAGGCCCCGATCGATTTTGGCCAAATTTCTGAGATCATCAGATAAAGATCTCGTGTTGCGCCAAGCGAGGAGCAAAGGGAAGCTTTCTTGGAAGAACCATAATATTTTCTTATTCCCGGACTTTGCGAATTTGACAAGAGAGAAACGCGATCGGTTCAAGGAATGTAAAACTCTTACACCAGCAGATCACTTTTGCTCTGATGTTCCCGGCCAAACTGAGAATAGAAACGAAGAATGGTCGCAAAGTCCAATGACACATGCACTCTCTTTCATAAATACATTGGAGTAAGCCATTTGATGTTTCTTATATTAGTGGACTGACTTGCGGTTGAGGGACTCTATTATCTGAGGAAGCTGGGTGCCATTTTTGTTTCTTTTTGCGATGGCTCCGCCTAGCAGCTGGAGTTTGTTTTGTGGCATGACTCCAAGAAACTTTTGCATTGACGGAAGATCTTTTTTACACTGAAGTTTCCGGCCAGATCGAGAATGGACACTTTGGATGACCACAAAACATCTACATGCTCACATAAAGGACGTCTTTTATAAAGTTGACGGGCTGAGTAAGTTATGGTGTATTTTTCTTTTTCCTTTTTCCTTTGTTTTTTTGTTTTTTTGATCATCCGAGGAACGAGGATGCTGGTTTTGTTTTTCGTGCTGGCTCCACCTAGTGGCTGGAGCTTGTTCTGTTGAATATCACTCCTTTGGAACAGCTGTGGATAAATCTGTTTGTTCTTTGTGCTTATTCCTCCTGCTGGCTGGAGTCTGTTTTTTTACGGGACATTGGAATGATTATGTCATCCGCTGAACTCATAACAGCTGGCTCACTGAACAATTGCTTGTCTGTCTGAGAAAACTGAACGGCTTCATATCAGCTGGAGTTTATTTTGTGGAGGAACACACCTTCGAGTTGGTTCTGTGAATGAGTCTACATGTTTTTTCTGTTATTCTGCCTGTTGGCTGGGGTCTGTTTTACAAAGTATATTCTGTTATGTAATTTTGCCTTACAAAATTTGTATAGAAGCACCGGACTTGAACAATCCGATGGCAAAGTTGTCGCGGGGGCTCTCATAGGCGTACATGGACTCTTTGAGTTTTAAGAGATTGATGCCGGTTGGCGCTGCCGTGCGCGGGGTTAATGCGCACGTTTTTCTTTTTTCTGTTCGTTTTGATTGGGGGGAAGTTCAGGGTTTGATTGTTGCATCAATGGGGAATGTGGTCTGTGTAATCTTGTTTTTGACACACAATCTATTTATTTTTATTATATCAAAATGTCAAATGTTAATATGAGTGGATTGTCTCTTTCCACATGGAATGTGAATGGGTTGGGGCACCCCATAAAAAGAAAGAAGTTTATTTCTTTTCTTAAATGTAAGAAATATGATATAGTGTTTCTTCAAGAAACACATCTCTCCCCACAGGAAGCTGAAAAATTTGGGAAGATATGGGGTGGACATGTTTTCTTTAGTGCTGGCACAAGTAAGAGCAGGGGAGTCATTATATTGATTAATAAACATCTACAATTCAAATATCTCAAACAGATTAAAGATAAATTAGGAAGAGTCATTATTGTTTTAGCTGAAATTCAGGGGCAAAGGTTGATTTTGGCTAATATTTATGCACTTAACGCTGATGATCAGGGCTTTTTTATAGATCTTGAAGGGATGTTGCAAGCCACTGGCACCCCTCATGATATAATATTGGGAGGAGACTTTAATTTTTGATGGACTCAGTCTTTGATCATTGTGAAGCAAAAGTGTGTAAACCCCCTAGAGCAATGGTGACACTTCACAGGATGTGTAAAAACCTTTGGCAACTTTTGAACCCATCTGGTAGGGACTATACATTTCTTTCAACAGTCCATAAGATTTATTCTAGAATAGATTTATTTTTGATATCTAAGTCCCTCATTTCATCTGTTGTTGATTGCTCAAATGGAAAAAGTTTAGTCTCAGATCACGCTCTGGTGAGTTTAGAGATGTTGCCACATACGGAGAAAAAGAAATCATATAGTTGGCACTTTAATGTATCCCTTTTGCAAAATCCTGATTTCCAACAATTGTTAAAGACCGAAATCAATGTTTATATGGAGACCAACTGGTCCTCAGTATCCTCTGTGGGCATGGCTTGGGAGGCACTTAAGGCGGTTCTTAGGGGTCGGATCATACAGTATGCCTCATTCACCAAAAAATCCAAAGCACGAGAACTCGTGGAGTTGGAAGGGAATATTAAAAGTGCCGAGGCAGAGCTGAAGCGCTGTATGTCATCTGATGGCCTCAGAGAATTAACCCGATTGAAATATAGATATAATACTATTTTGTCGCGGAAAGTGGAGTTTTGGTTATTCAGGGCAAGACAGTCATACTTTGAGTCGGGAGACAAAGCAGGGAAGCTTTTGGCTAGAAATATAAAGCAGAGCGAGTCTTTTTCTACTATTTCCTCAGTGAAATCTGCTGATGGTGAAATATTTACCTTGGCCATTGATATTAATAATGCTTTTAAAGAATTCTATATTGATCTTTATAGTTCTACGTCTTCGTCTACTGATGAAGATATTAGAAACATTGTGGAACCATTAAGACTCCCTAAACTGACGAATGAGCAAAAAAACGCCCTTGATTCTGAGATAACCTTGGAGGAACTTGACGAGGTAATTAAGGCCTTACCTACAGGCAAAGCTCCGGGGCCAGATGGTTTTGCTGCTGAATTTTTTAGATCTTATGCTACAGAACTGACTCCACTTTTGTTAGAAGTTTATACGGAATCATTAAAGAATGGAAAGCTTCCGCCAACCATGACACAAGCCCGGCTCAGTCAGATTCTTAAAAAGGACAACGACACAAGTGAGTGTAAAAGTTACTGTCCAATTTCCCTGATCCAGCAAGATGTAAAAATGTTGTCAAAAATATTGGCTAATTGTTTAAGTAAGGTTATGACATCTCTTATACATATAGATCAGGTGGGATTTATTTGGGGTTGCAGCTCTTCTGATAACATCAGGCGTTTCATCAATAGCATGTGGTCAGTAGTGACCAGTAGTCTCCGGTCGCTGCCATCTCACTTGACACTGAAAAGGCATTTGATATGGTAGAATGGGATTATCTTTTTAAGATTTTAGAAATGTATGGGTTCGGGAGTACATTTATTGGTTGGATTAAGTTACTTTATAGACACCCTGTAGCAGCAGTACAAACAAATGGATTAATTTCAGATTATTTTACTCTGGATAGGGGCACCTGGCAGGGTTGCCCTCTTTCCCCATTATTGTTCTGTCTTGTCCTGGAACCATTAGCAGCTGCGATAAGAAAGGAGGATGATTTTCCAGGGGTGATGGCAGGAGGTGTGGCACATAAGCTTCTGCTTTACGCAGATGATATTTTATTATTCGTCTCCAACCCCACTAGATCTATGCCTTGCCTCCACAAAATTAATAAAAAGTTTTTCGAGCGATGTGGACAGATGGGCTTCATTACATTTATCGATGATTGGGAAGATTAATGTTATTAAAATTAATTGTATTCCAAAATTCAACTACTTGCTACAGTCTCTCCCTGTAGATGTCCCTCTCTCTTATTTCAAGCAATTTGATAGAATTGCAAAGTCCTTCATTTGGAATGGTAAACGTCCCAGATTACATTCCAACAAATTACATAGGCCGATTGACAAAGGTGGGTTAGGCTTACCCAAGATTTTGTTTTATTATTATGCATTCGGTCTTAGACATTTGGCTCATTGGTTGCTTCCACCTGAGAGAGCCCCTCCCTGGTTTTTTATTGAACAGGAAGTCCTTGCCCCTATTTCACCATTGCAAAGTCTTTCTATTAAACTAACCAGAGAAGTTAAGTCACACCCTGTTATTTCACATTTGCACATGATTTGGACAAGAGTGGCCAAAGTATTTAATTCAGACGTTTATTTAAATGTTGCCTCAAACATATGGCTGAACCCAAAATTATATATCAATAAGTCCCCTTTCTGTTGGTCAGAGTGGATTGTGAGAGGGGTTTTTACACTCGGCGACCTGTATGAGAGTGGAGTGTTGAGATCTTTTGAGAATCTGGGTCATCATTTTGGGATTCCCAGATCTCAGTTTTATAGGTATTTACAGCTGTGCCACATGCTTTGTACTATTTTTGGGAGTAGCACACACCCCCCTAAAGTGGCAGATGCTTTGGGAGAGGTGATTACTGCTTTTGGAAAAGGTCATGAGGTATCAGTGTATTACTCCCTGCTGGTTCGGAGTCTGGGGGACGGAGCTTTAGCTTCTATCAAGAGATTATGGGAGAAAGACTTGAATTTGTTATTGGAGGAAGAAGTGTGGACTAGGATTCTAAATAATGTCAAGTCTACATCTAGAGATGCAAGGGTTCACCTTATGCAATTTAAGATTCTACATAGATTTTACTGGACCCCCTCTAGATTATATAGGCTTGGTCTTAAAGACACACCCAACTGCTGGCTAGGTCAATCAGCAGTTGGAGACACAACTCATGCCTTTTGGGGGTGTGTTAAGATTCAAGATATTTGGATGAAGGTGCAGAGCTATTTGTTTGATGTTTTGGGCACTCAGGTTTTGCTTTGCCCCAGACTTTGTATTTTGGGTGACAGAGCTGTCATAAATTTGAGGGACAAATTTATAAAAAATTGGGTTTTAACAAGTGTTATGATTGGAAGACAAGTCATTTTAAGGGGTTGGAAGTCCAACGGAGCGCCATCATTTCTAGAGTGGTGGACAGAGATGGGGAGGGTGGCAGCATTTGAAGAAGGGGTATCTAGAGGATTGGGTAATTTGGACTTGTTTATGGGAAAGTGGGGCAAATATTTGCCATTTTTGGAGGGCTCTCGGGGAGGGACAGTGGAGAGAGAGATGTAGAGTTTATGTGTGTGAATAATTATATTTTATTATTTATTTTATTTTTTAATATTTGTTTTTGTGTGTCTATAATTATGTGGGACCACTGGGATGTTGTTTTGGGTAGTAATAGAGGGGGTTAAGTATTGATTCTGTTTGTATATGTTCTTGCTTGTATGTGTTAATATAGGAATCAATAAAAAATGTTAATAGAAAAAAAAAATAAGGCTTCCCTTGTCTCGTTCATTCTTCCGTAGAACACAAACTTGATTTTTCTATTAAAATCAAGTTTTTTTTACGAGCGAACTCGTATGATTTCGCCAACTTGTCCTATTATTACGACTTGTCGTGAGAGTGGGTTGGAGTGCTCTTAAGGGCATGTCCTAACCCATCCCGTAACAAACACATCAAACAATCTGTTGTACATTGTTAACAG